>NC_136519.1:61083036-61085536 GCF_053919585.1 Euprymna scolopes
CTAACTCATTTTTGTACCCCCCCTTTGCCTTAATCACTCCTTATGTCATTATTTAAAGGTTCTCGCCCCATAGTTTCTTATTGGCTATTTCCATGGTTAGGTCTCGATTTCTAATATTTCAATTACGTACTTATCACAATTGGTATCCTTTGACTTGCCTCTCGGTCTATTATCTACTTGTTAACAACTAATCATTTACTTACCTTCTATTTTAATTAATTATTTAATTTACCATCTACATATAACATATATAATACACTTTTCTCTTATATTTACCTCTTACTAATTCTTTCAATAATAATTATCATATTTTTTAACACGAAGCTTATTTACATATGTTTCGTATTTGTGTTAGTACATATACTCAAACACATGCTCCTCCCCCATTGATGTGTGTACATTTTTTACATGTGTACTCATGTGTATGTTTTTGTGTGTTTTTGTTATCTACTTACTATTAACATTTTAATAATAATTATATTAATTTTTATTATTTAATTAACTTACTGATATCCTTACTTTTTTTACTTTATTAAATAAACCTATAACGTATAATTCATCTATTTGCCCTTCTATTTCCCATTTCTTTCTTTCAACTTAACGCCCGACAATTCAAAAAATTATAAATAATAAATTAAAAACAAAAAATTAATTTTTTCAATCTCTCCCTGCCCAGCTAATTTATATATATATATATGTATATATATATATATATATATATATATATATATATATATATATATATATATATATATACATATGTATATATATATATACATATGTGTGTGTGTGTATATGTATGTATATGTGTGTGTATGTATGTGTGTATATATATATGTATATGTATGTATATATATATGTATTTGTATTTGTGTGCGTATCTTCTACATGTGTGTATATGTATGTGTTTATATATATTTGTATTTGTGTGCGTATCTTCTACATGTGTATTTGTGTGTGTGTGTGTTTTTCTGTGTGTATGTGTTTTATTCACTTATAAATATCTCCCTAATAATTTTATGAATTTATTATTATTTGATTAACTTACTAATATTCTTACCTATTTCTAGATTAGTAAAATAAACTTGTAACTTATAATTCATTAATTTATATTTTTCTCCTTCTCTCTTTCCTTCAACTAGAACACCTGAAAATTTAAAAATTATTTATAAAATATTTTTCAATTTCCCCCCCTCCCAGCTAATTTATATTTATATATATATATATGTATGTATATGTATATGTATATATATATATATATATGTATGTGTAAGTGTGTGCATCTGGATGTATGTGTATTTGATTATATGTTTATATATGTATATATGCGTGTATTTTTATGTATCTGTGTATGTGTGCATATATATATGTGTTTGTGTATGTATGTTTATATATATATGTATATGTATATATATATATATATATATATATATATGTATGTGTAATCACGCATGTGCTTTTCCCCCATTTACGTATGTGCATTTGCTGTACATATTTATGCGTGTGCTTGTATTTGTGTGTTACTTATTAAAAATTTTTTTTCTATTATTTAAGTTACTTACTTAAGCTTTCACCTATTTTATTTTATTTCATTAAAATAAACCTGTAACGTATAATTTCTACCTGCCCGGCTAATTTATTTATATATATATATATATTATATTTAATTATATATATCATTACACTATCAAAATAAACCTGTAAAGTATAATTCATTAACTTATTTTTCCTTTTCTTTTTCTTTCCATTTTATAAACAATAAATATCTTTCAATCTCTCCCCGGCCCGCTAAATTACTTTAAACCCCATTTTCAACCCGTTCCTTCACTAACATTAACTCTCCAACCTGTTGCCATGGTGATCCTGTAAATTAACTGTTACTTATGCCGTTATCAATAAAAGTAGCGTCTTTTAAGTTTAAACCGTTAAAAAAAACGTATATAAGAATTTACACATAATTAATATTTAATTATAAATCCCTCTCTTTTTTTAATACACTCCTACTACTTTAAACTCCAACGTCCTCTCCCCACAACTCCCCCTTCTTTTCTAACTCCCCTTTATCTACGATTTTTCCATTCTTATTTGACTTCATAACTTAGTCCATCTATGAATTCTGATGATGCTAGTTGGATTTTTCCTCTCTTTGAGGATTTTCCTCTAGCTGAAACAATTTGTAAACACATTCTGGACTCACAGTAATAAATTTCCTATATACATATATATATATATTTTGTGTACAGAAAGTTGTTAGTTGAGACAGGTCATTGGCACCGTCGGTTTCAAGCCCGATAATAAGGCCCGTTTAAGGTATCCTTATCAAGCTCTCTTCAGCCAATATTCGTCATACATACATATATATACATATATATATATATACATATACATATACCTATATATATATATATATATACATACATATATATATACCTATATATATACATATACACTTGTGCCCGATATTATTCATACCCCCCCTTGAAAATTGAGTTTATTAGGT
>NC_136519.1:61090536-61093036 GCF_053919585.1 Euprymna scolopes
GAGCTCACCATAGAACAATTGTTTTGGGAGACGATTGTCTTCAAACCGGATGAGATGACCCGCCCAACGCAACTGGTTCTTAATAACAATGGTAGCAATACTGGTTGTTTTGGCCTTTTTTAAGACATATGTATCAGGGACAAAGCTATACCACTTTAAACCAAGAATGTGTCTAAGGCAGTGCTGATGGAACCTCTCGAGCAATTCTATATGTGACCGGTACAAGGTCCAAGTTTGAGATACGTAGAGTAGGGATGGTACTACACATGCTTGATATACTGAAATTTTAGTTGTCAGAGTCAGATCACCATCAGACCAGACTCTATCTTGTAGCCTTCCAAAAGCATTAGATGCCTTGCTGATTCTCTGTCTTATTTCCGTATTAAGAGTGCCATCATTTGATAAGGCACTCCCAAGGTAGACAAAATTTTTTACAACTTCAAGGCGCTTTCCACAGACGAAGATATCAGGTTCCACATACAGATCATTGGGAGCGGGAGTGTACATGACTTTAGTTTTCTTAATGCTAACTGTCAGTTCGAAGCCGATACAAGCATTTGTAAAGAGATCCATCACTAGTTGCATATCTACTGGGGAGTGTGTTACCAGGTCAGCATCATCAGCATACAACAGTTCCCTAACACGTCCATCACTAACAAGTGTTTTGGCTTGGAATCTTCTGAGGTTGAACACCTTTCCAGTTGTTCGGAATCTAATATAAACACCCATATCACAATCGTGGAAACCATACCAGAGCACAGCAGTCAAATAGAGCGAAAACAATGTTGGTGCAGCTATATCACCCTGCTTCACACCATTATCAATGGGGAATTCTTCCGAAAGCTGACCATTGAAGTTGACGCGACCTTTCATACTATGATGAAGTTGCTTGAACTTGTCTGTAAAAGCAGGTGTACAGCCAAATTTTTCCAGCACTTTCCAGAGAGCCTCACGGTTGACTGTGTCAAACGCCTTGGTTAAGTCCACAAACACCTGGCAAAGAGGTATACGCTGTTCAATACATTTTTCCAAGAGCTGTCTAGCAGAAAACACCATATCCACAGTTCCTCGCCCACCTCTAAAACCAGACTGGGATTCCGGAAGGATATTAGGACATACATACTTTTCCAATCCGTTTAGCAAGAGCCGTGCAAATACCTTTCCAACCGCACTCAGCAGCGAGATACCTCGATAATTTCCACAATCAGATCTTGTACCCTTTCCTTTGTACAACATAACCAAGATGGCATCTACCCAATCTTGAGCAACCGGGTCACCCTGCCATACTGACAGTATCAAAGAGTGGACCACACAATGTACATTGACACCACCATGTATCAGCAGCTCAACAGGGATGCCATCCAGCCCAGGGGCTTTGTTCGAGTTTATCTGTTTTATGCAGTCAACTGTTTCCACAAGAGTCGGTTCAACATCAAGTTCCAGACAAAAGGAACATTGAGGAATACTTTCTATTGCAGCAACATCAACATTGGATGGGTTATGAAAAAGATCATGAAAGTGTTCACGCCATCGATGCTTAATTTCATCTGAGGTTTTCAGCAAGGTTTTCCCGTCCTTCGCCAGGAGTGGTGTAGTTGAAGAGGATTTCGGACCATAAGCCTGATGAAGCAAAGTGTAGAATGTCTTTACATCTCTATGATCGTAGGCAGTCTGTATCTCGCTGGAGAGGTTAGACCACCATTTGTTTTTTATTTGGCGCACATAACACTGAACCTCACTCCTAACAGAAGAAAAGTGGGCAGCGAGCACTGGCTCGTTCAGAGGTGAAGAGTTGAGAAGTTTCAAATAAGCTTTCCGCTTTCTATCAATTTGAGGCTTAATTTGATCGAAATTATCAGCAAACCAATCTCTATGTCTGGGAAATTTCAATCCAAGAACTTCAACACCTTTTTGGTATATTGCATCTCTTACTGTCTCCCAGTCACAATCTGAGAAATCCACCTGGTTGAAAGCAGATTTCAAGGAACTTCGTATGACTGGATCCTTCAATTTGGAAACATCAATACATTTAGGCACTTTGACACCATTGAAACGGCTTTTTTTGCGAACTGTAATTCTCAGTTTAGCTCTGACCATTAAATGATCAGTACCACAGTCAGCACCACGCATTACTCTAACTTTGCAAAAATTTCCAAAATCACCACGTCTACACAGGATGTAATCAAGCAAATGGCCATGTTTAGATTGGGGATGGAACCAGGTCTCCTTGTGTTTCTAGTGGGAAAAAGTGTTGGTGATAACAAGATTTAGTTCACTGCAGAGATGGAGAAGCAGCATACCATTTGAATTGACTCTACCAATGCCATATGGACCCAATGGAGACCAAGTCTCATTGTCTGATCCAACCCGTGCATTGAAGTCACCAAGAACCACCAAACTCTCAGCGCTTGGCAAACCGGTGATAACAGATCTAAGCATATGATAAAAGGACGTAATATCGTCTTCAGGCGAAGTAAGAGTCGGCGCATAGACAGAAAGA
>NC_136519.1:61098036-61235536 GCF_053919585.1 Euprymna scolopes
CTTATTTTTGAAGTTATCTTGTGGGGTTCTCATAATGTTTTTATCAGAATTATTTTTACTAATAATATTGTTTTCATAATTTTTACGACAAGGACAATCCAAAGTCATATTGTCTGAAATAACATGGAATGGTTTCTGTTGTGAAGGAACATAACTGGCTATACACCGGTTACAAACTGTATATATATATTGGACTGTTTGGCAGACAGCGGCAGACAAGCAGTCGCAGTAAGACGGATAGTCTTACGTGTTGATTATCAGACTTTCTTCCCCATACTTGTTACTATGTACTTCTATTTACCTTAGGCGAGCAGCCTTACGTTTCTGTATTATAAATAAACCCCATTACACATACCACTCGGTGTAACTCACGTTTGTCTTTATTTCCTAAGTATTTAGGAATATAACAATGGCGACGAAAGGATGTTCTTTCTCTTAACAGAGATAAATTACCGTACCAAGGACTGTGTACAATGCAAGGATTTTTTGTTTTACGAAAAAAACAAACTACACAAGGATTTTTGACCACGTGCGTCAATGAATTTAAAAATTTTTCCTACCTAAAGTAGCGAAAAGTACAGATTTTTCTTCGTAAACAACTCACAAGAAATTATAGAAACATGTTCAAGGTAAAGTGGAATTTATATTTATTTTGACAAGTAAAAAAAAAAAAAAAATGGTCGCAAGTTGAATTCGAAACTACACTAAAGGATTACGAGTTTCGAAAGAAAAAATATAAATACAACGACTATTGTACCATTTTATGCCACGTGGGAACGGCAGCCATATATTTTTTTTTTTTTTGGAAAATTAATTGTTTGTTATTGCCTTTATATAAATAATTGGAACTATTTGTCGTGGGAAGTAAGAAATATTTTGTGTATGAACTTACGTTGTTGAAAAAAAAAAAAGAAAAAAAAAAAAAAAAAGAAAAAAAAAAAAAAAAAAAAAAAGAATTATTTTACAAAGCCTGTTGAATTACTATGGATGAACTTTGTTGAAACGTGTTGTGTCTGCATATTGCTACTAATTTACGATATACGTAAATTTACGATTTTTCTTTGGAATTATTGTGTAGAATTCGAAAAGACATTTTTGTACTAGAAGCTAACATGGAACAATTAGCAGAGTTAACTAAGGCTCTAGCCCTTAGCATCCAGGAACAGACAAAAATGACTCAACAATTTTTAGCGCAACAACAACAACAACAACAAATTCAACAACAACAGCTACAGCAACAGCTGCAACAACAACAAGAAAGAACACAAAAAACTTTAGAGGCACAACAAGAACAAACAAACATACTACAACGACTAATGTCGACACAGCAAAAGAATTTAGAAAAGCTAATTCTAACGTCGACCGGGAAGAAGACTAATTTTTCTGCCGAGGGTATTTCGAATTCACTAACGGAATTTCGTTACTCCCCGGATACTGGTGTTACTTTCCCTGCATACTACAGAAGATACGAAACAATTTTTACGAAAAGATGTTTAGACTGGACCGATGAGGAAAAAGTTACCCTGCTACTACAAAAACTGGGTACTGATGAAAACACCAAGTATGCAAATCTAATTCTACCAAAAAAACCGGAGGAGGTTTCGTTCGAGGAAACAATTAGTACCTTGTCGAAAATATTTGATAAAAGGGATAGCCTATTTCACTCTAGATACAAATGTTTGAACATTCAGAAGGCAGAAGCTGAAGACTATCTAGAATATGCTTGCACTGTGAACTGTTTATGCGAATCATTTAAATTGAATGAAATTTCCGCAGACCAATTTAAATGTTTAATCTTTGTACAAGGTCTCACAGCACCAAGGGACAAAGATATACGTTCACGGATCCTAACAATTATGGAGGCGGATCCTAACATAACATTGCAAAAAGTCACTGAAGAGTGTCAACGTCTGATTAACATAAAGAAAGACAACACTCGCATTGAAGAGAAAAATATTTTTAAGGTGCAGCAAGTAAAAAGGCAAGGGACCACAAGAAAGTCCAGGTTCCAAGAACACAGGATCCTTAAAGGATACAAAGACCCAAAGCTAAAGTGTAAATGTTGTGGTAGTTTAAGACACAACAATAAGACCTGCTGGTTTAGGAACAAAATATGTTATGAATGTGGTCTCAGAGGTCACAAGGGAACATACTGTGCCCAGAAGAAAAGACAAGGGACCGATAATGTAAATACGCTTCGCATGAATAAAGAAAAAAGCTGCGAAAGACGGAAATATGTTGATGTTCGGATAAATGGACATCTGGTTACATTGCTTCTGGATAGCGGTGCAGATATTAGTATTATAAATGAAGATATATGGAAAAGGATAGGTCGACCTGAATTAACGAAAACCAGAAAGACGGCGAGAAGTGTGTGCGGCAAAAGATTAGAGTTCAAGGGAGAATTAAAATGCAAAGTGACATTCGCTAACCAGACTCATAAATCCAAAGTGTACGTCGTACCAGGAAAGAATACATGCCTGTTTGGGGTAGATTGGATTGTCCTGTTTAATTTATGGGAGAAACCCATAAATTCGTTTTGTAACGTTTTAACTGCAGAAAAAGCAAACCAAAGGGAAGACTTCCTGAAGGATTTGAAAACTGAATTTCCCAATGTTTTTGCCGAAGGACTAGGACTCTGTATTAAGACAGAGGCAAAATTTGAATTAAAGAAAAATGCCACTCCAGTATTCAAACCTAAAAGGAATGTGCCTTTTTCAGCGATGGACGCAATCGAAAAAGAGTTGGATAGACTTCAACAACTGGAAGTCATTGAAAAAGTTAACCACACAGATTGGGCAAGTCTAACCGTGTATGTAAAGAAAAAAAATAACAGAATAAGGATCTGTGGAGATTTTTCAACGGGTTTAAATGACTGTCTATTGGACCATAATTATCCCCTTCCGTCCGCAGAAGATCTGTTCTCTAAGCTTAACGGAGGAAAAATTTTTTCTAAGATAGACCTCTCAGATGCTTACTTGCAAATTAAGATCAGCGATGAATGCTCCAAATACTTAGGCATAAATACTCATAAGGGCATTTTTAAGCTAAAGAGGCTTCCTTTTGGATTAAAGGTTGCTCCTGCTATTTTCCAGCAAATTATGGACACGATGCTGGCAGGGTTGGAATTTTCAATGGCCTACCTTGACGATATCCTAATTAAAAGTGAAAATTTGCAAGATCATAAGAAGCATGTAAAAGAAGTATTCAAAAGAATACAGGAATTTGGTTTTAAATTGAGCCCAGAAAAATGCGATTTTTTTATGAAAAAAATTAAATATCTAGGTCAAATAATCGACAAAGAGGGTCGAAGACCGGATCCACAAAGGACTGAAGCAATTGAAAAGATGCCTGCTCCAGATTCAGTGACAAAATTAAAATCGTTTTTGGGATTAGTTCAATACTATGCAATTTACATCCCTAACATACATAATTTAAGAGCTCCTCTTAACGAGTTACTGAAAAAGGGTGTTAAATGGAACTGGAATAAGGAATGTGAATCTGCTTTCCAAAATATCAAAAGATGTCTACTGTCAGACTTAGCATTGGCACATTTCAATCCAGAAAAGGAACTAATACTAGCAACGGATGCCAGTGATTACGGTGTTGGCGCTGTATTACTTCACAAGTATGAGGATGGTAGGACAAAAGCTATCGCCCATGCTTCAAGAACGTTGGTTGCAGCGGAGAAAAATTACAGCCAAATTGAAAAAGAGGCGCTGTCGATAATATTTGGAATTACAAAGTACAATCGATTTCTCCATGGACGATCTTTTATTTTGCAAACCGACCATAAACCCCTACTTACCATATTTGGATCAAAGAAAGGCATTCCCACACATACTGCGAATCGATTACAGCGATGGGCTGTAACCCTCTTAAACTATCAGTTTAAGATGGAACATGTATCCTCAAAAAAGTTAGGACACGCAGATGCATTATCACGGTTGATCCCTAAAAGAAGCGAAAGTTTCGAAGAAACGGTAATTGCTGCGCTTAAAGACGAAAGTGAATGTACAAGTTCAATGTGTAATATGATACGTGAACTTCCGGTAACTTTCGAAAAAATAAAAAAAGAGGCAGTAAATGACATTTTCATTAAGAAAATGAAAAATCAATTGGGATGGATAAAAAAAAATAAAAAGGTAGATCAAACAACGCCTTTTTCCATCTGTGAAGATGTGCTCATGTATGGTGAGAGGATCGTAATTCCACTAACGTTACAGAGGAAAATTCTGAAGGAATTTCATACAGGTCATCCGGGCATTTCGAGAATGAAATCCCTTATGAGAGGATATGTGTACTGGCCTGGTATGGACAAGGAAGTTGAAAAATGTGTCAAGACATGCAGAGGATGTCAATTAGCAGCTCGAGATCCTCCAGTAAAAACGACGCCATGGCCAAAGACGGACCTACCCTGGTCACGTCTGCATATTGATTATGCGGGACCTATAAATGGTTATTTTTACTTGATTATTGTAGATTCTTTTTCAAAATGGCCAGAAATATTTAAGTTTAGACATCCAACAGCAAAAAACACTGTGAGTGCGCTTAATGAAATTTTTAGCCGTTTTGGAGTGCCAAAAACCTTAGTGAGCGATAATGGAACAGCATTTACTGCTCATGAATTCAAAGAATTCTGTGACTCACTAAATATTCTACATATGACAACACCTGTGTACCATCCACGATCGAATGGGTTGGCCGAAAAATTTGTAGATACGTTTAAAAGGGCACTTAAGAAAAATCTTACTACGGACACAGACGAACAATGTATTCAAACATTTTTAGCAATTTACAGGGTGACACCAAATCCTAATAATAATGTCAATTCTTCCCCGGCTGAGCTAATGTTTGCAAGAAAGATAAGATCTGTCTTCGATAGGCTGCTACCAGAGAAAAAGAAAGTTTTAAAAAAAGAAAACCTTAATACCAAGTGCTTCTCCCCAGGTGAAAATGTATATTTCAAAAATTTTCAAAATGGACGAAATCAGTGGGTTGAAGGTATTATCAAAAAAAGGATTGGGAGCATGGTCTATACCATCCAAGGATTAAGTTTTGTCTGCAAAAGACACAGAAATCAAATACGTCCCAGACTGTCTCCAAATGTGGAAGAGACACCAATGGAAACATTGTGCGATATTTTTGATATACCAAAACCAGCGTGTGTACCGCAAACAATGAATATTTCGCCTGAACCGACCATACGGGCTGGACAGAAACCTTTACCCCGGGTAACGCTGACCAGAAGGAAAAGCGCAAGAAAGAGAAAAGTTACCAGGAGATTAAGCCCTGACCCTAAAAGGAAGAGGTATTTAAGCTAAAATCAGGAAGATTTCAGCTTCAGGGGGAGGTGTTGTGAAGGAACATAACTGGCTATACACCGGTTACAAACTGTATATATATATTGGACTGTTTGGCAGACAGCGGCAGACAAGCAGTCGCAGTAAGACGGATAGTCTTACGTGTTGATTATCAGACTTTCTTCCCCATACTTGTTACTATGTACTTCTATTTACCTTAGGCGAGCAGCCTTACGTTTCTGTATTATAAATAAACCCCATTACACATACCACTCGGTGTAACTCACGTTTGTCTTTATTTCCTAAGTATTTAGGAATATAACAGTTTCAATGTTGTAACTTCGTCATGTTTTGATTCATTATATTCATATTTAATATAATAAATTTCGCTCTCATATCCTGGTGTAGCTAATGCTTCATTATAATATCTTTTCTGATAATTAAATATTTGTTTGTTATAAGATAATCAGGATATTCTTTTATGCTAGGTATATTGATTTTCTTCACTAAATTAACTACTTCATGGTTAATATCAATGGTTAGTTTTAAGTCAATATTTCTAAAGAAGTTATGTTTTGTTTTTGTTTTCTTAATTTCTATTACTGAAGTTAACAAAAAATAGTGTGTCATCTCTATAAAGGCTCCTTTTTATATCTGGTACCTTTCTAGCGATTTTCTTTAGAATGTAAAAACCTACGAAGATTGTTACCTGTGCAGAGTCTGTGACCTATAGTAATATCAAAGTTTAGTTCTATATTTTTTCTAGTCCAATATATATTGTTTTATTTTATTAATGTTTTCTAGCTAATATTAATATATATATTTCTAATTTTGTAATATTTGTCTTAGACTTTTGTTAATTCTAAAGTCATATCTAACAATTTCAGGGAAATCAATGTGTAATAGAAATCTATGTCAAACATTATACATTTACCATTCTTACATTTGGGTATCAAACCAGCTTAGTTTTTCCTCAGAATATTTAATTTTCAGCTACATCCTATCTAAAATCTTTTTACTAATTATTCCTATGTCTGAGATACAAGGAGATATTAATCTTATTATTGGCTTATCATTAAAGTCTGGTTCGTAGTCTTTTAGTCTCTTAGGCATTTAGAGGTATAGACTTCAATATTATTATTATGTATATTAATTTTAGAACAAATATTCAAAGCTGATGAATTTATATCATAGATATCTTTTTCATTTGCAAGCTTATAATTTTTCTTCCATTCATTCATAATTAAATTATTATAAGTCATGCTATAAATGGTCATCGTTTTGTCAGCTGGAACTATTAAATCGACACATATTTTTTAACCATACTATTTATTTTATTTCTTGTTGGATTAAAGTAGTTGCATTTCTTTTTACTTTTTAAATTTCTCATCATACTAAACATGTCATGTTCAAAATTGTCCAATGCAAGGACAACAGGTCAGAACTTCCTATATAAAAATGGTTTTCGTTGACAATAGATCTTTTGTGAAATCTAGAACTTTTGGAGGACATTACTGTTAATCTTATATTTTTTTTAGGCACATATGGAAAACTATTCTTTAAAGATGGTCTTGTGTTTTTTTATATTGTTTTATTGTATGAATTAAGATAAAAACTGTCTTGCAGCAGTTGCAAACAACTATGATATTTTTGTGTCTGCTTTATTTGGAACCTGATTTAATTCATCAAAATACAAATACATAGTAGTGTCCATAGAGACTATTTCAATGTATCACAGCTCTTCAATGTAATTAGACAGATGAAAAAATTTGGAGTTTTTATTCACTTGGTTTTACTGTTTTTATGAATAATATTAGTCAAGAGTGCTGTATTCATTTTTACAAAGAGCCTACCATAAGGTTGTTGAATTAAGTTTTTGTTTCAAACATGTTCAAAGGACAAACTCCACCACTGAGTTTAAAGTCATCACTGAATAGTAACTGCTTCAATGCAGCAATAGTATGAGGCCAACTGTGAGAAGATTCAGGCCATCAAACAGAAGGAATGTGCACATTTCATCAATTGAAGCATATCTTCTATGGCTTATTTACATTTCTGATTCAGGTTTGAGGTTAAATCGTTACACATCGTAATGCTATGTTTTTTATCATCTTTATATAAATAGAAATTTTGTTTGTCCATTAGACACAATATTTTTAAGCATAATAAACACATTTCATAATTTGTCTCATTTCAACATCAGTGATCTTAGCTACTTTTAGAAATGGAGAATATTGCATTAATAGTAAATAGATTCTCAACAAATAAAGAGGGTGTCAAAATGGAAACTAAAACCAAAAACTTGAAATCTTCAGTCTAGGGTTCTTTTGACCAATTGACCTATTTAGACTTTCTTATAGAGCTTAAAACATTACCTTAACAAAATAATTATAGCTGTGATGTGACATCATAAGTTTATGATTTACGTCATGATTCAAGCGTAAGTCATAATAATGTTCATTTATGGTAGGCCTTTATTTGAAGACATATTTGGTGATATAAGCAAGTTTCGGCTTTAGTACTTGGATCATACCAGTTTGATGTCTTTGATTTTATTATCAGAACCCGTTGGTATTGTCTCAGCTTTGTTGTTTTTCCTCTTCCCCTCCTCAACTTTATTATATTTTTCTGTTCATTCTTAACATGGAATCTTTTCTATTTTTTCTGACTCTCTTCATCTGTATTATATAGTTCCTGATTGTTCTTGACACCAAATCTTTCTCTTTTCATTTTCTACTAGCAGGGGTGCCTAGCGTTGCCCGAGTGTTTTGGAGGTGTAAAAGAAAAAAAAAACAGTTTTGGTAGGAAAGTAGGTTCGAACCTGAAGCTTTGACGCAAAGGTGGTTGGTTGGTTGTTTTGTTTTACGGCATATCAACCCTTTTCAGGTTATTTAATGCCGAATCTGGTGATTTTGAAGAACGATTTTTTTAATATAGTATATTTGTTTTTTAAGTCGTATTCTATTTAACCCATAGTTGGGACCCTAACAGGTGTTACCACTCCGGGTCAGAGTGGACCTGGGAGCAATGGCAATTAAAGGGTGGCTCCACACTCCCTAAGGCCTGCAAGCTGGGGCCCTCACCATGGGATATAGTTTAAGGTCATATCCAGGACGATGCAAAGGTGGAAAAGAAAGGAAAAAAACCTGACATCTTACCTGCTCGGCCACAATGGGAGAGGAATGAAATTTTTTTTAATTTAATGACAGGTGCGTGAATTTAATGAGGTCAAACATCATACGACTTAACTTTGGCACTGCAAGCCAGTTTCTGCATATTTGTTTGTTTCCCTCACCAAGATATTGTGGAAAACAGCTCCCCTAAAAAGGGGATTGTCTGATATGATGGGGGGGGATCTAGTATTGATCAAGCCTTATTGCTTTCTGGACGTCTTGGCACGAAAGACCGAGAATGACTTCGCTTTCAGTTTCGCTATTTTTATACTGAAAAGCCAAAGAAACACACAAAAATAGCGTGTAAAAGTTGCCGAAATTAAAGATACATGCAAGCTCGTTTTGTAAATCTTAGATATTATAATCTACGGAGCATATAAAAGGTTCTAAGAAACAGTAACCGCCTGGAGTGCCCCCTCCCTGAAAAAAGCCTTTGCCGGACATACACAAAAAATGCACACACACACTAACACACATTTTGCCTTTTATATATATAGATTGCCCTATTCCCTTGTATTATATACTTCATAGTCATTCTTGACACTGAATCTTCCGAAATGCAACTCTGGTATTTTACTTGTTGGGGACAAGGCTATGTTTAGCCTTCATTGGAGAGTGATAGTGTCACAATAAAAACACTGGTTTCAGGTTAACCACATAACAAGTTAAGGGGTAGACCTTTGTCCTTCTTTAAAGTCTTTAAAGGCCTATCTTTTGAGTTAATTCATTTGAAATCCAGGAGATTAAATGCTAGTAGTGGGATCTCTTTCAGATTTCATTTGTCTTGAAATGATTCTACCTTTATCTCCTTATTTATTTATTTCCTGATGATTTCTAGAGATCCACACAAGCACCTTACTATTTCTTATAGTAATATCAGAAGTTTTAGGTCAAATTTTCTTGATGTTCAGTCCTTTTGTTTGCACAAATATCCTCATATTTTTGCGCTTTCCGAGACAAATTTAGATTCTTCTATCAATAGCAATGATCTACATGTTACATAGGTTAATTGCCTCTTGTTCGTTTAGACTCTTCCACACATTTGCATGGTTTTACTATTTTTCTTTGCAAGGATCTCTCCATTGTATGTGCCCTGGTCTTTAATCTCATCGATGTCCTTTTATCTGTTTGCTGTACTTCACTTCCTATTCTTTTTATACCACTCCCCTTTTGACAGTGACTGCTCTGTTGTTGATGCTATATACAACTTCATCCGTCAAGCTCTACCTTTGTCTTCAGTGACTTTAATGCTCACCACTCTGACTGGCTTTCCCACTCCAATCTCACAGATCTTGCTGGTGAAATCCATCTTAACTTTTCTCTATCTCATGACTTGTCTCAAATTGTCACCTTTCCTTAATGTTTTCCTGATAATGACCTTCATCAACCATCTTTACTTGATCTTTTTCTCACTTCTATTCCTGAATCATGTTTTATTTCCTTTTCTCCTCCATTAGGTTCTTTTGATCATGCTGTTGTTAATGTTGAAATTGATTCTTTTGTGAAGTCTTCAAATGATTGTCTATTCCAAAGATAGGATAGCTGATTGGGATGGGCTTCACAGCTTTCTAAGTGACATTCCATGGGTACTATTTTAGGTATGTCTACAAATTCTGCTGCTAAGGATGTTACTGACTGGTTTCTTGTTTGAATTGACACCATCATTCCTTATCATCAATTTCAGATCAAACCTCATTCCCCTCCCTAGTTTTAATCTATTTTTGCTTCTACCATCGTAATGATTACTTCAATCAGTATTGTCAGGATGGTCCTGAGGCTTCTAGACAATCCTATAGAAAAGCTAGCAATGCCTGCAAGAGAGCAATTACTGAAACTAAGTCTAACTATTCTCAAAGGATTCGTAACTATCTCATCTTAAAAGGTCATCTCGTGATTTGGGGGGAATTTACTTAATATTATCAATAGTGGCAAGTCTGCTATTTCTCCTTTTTAATAGTCTCCAGGTAATTTTATCTTTTAAGGCTTCATTTCTTCTATCAATGATTCTGGTGCTGTTCTTCTGGATTTTCCTTTAAAAACTGATCAGACTCTTGATTCTATAACTATAACTCCAAAGATGGTTGCTAGAATTCTTGTTGGTCTTGACCAATTTTAAGGCTTCCAGTCCTGATTTGATTCCTGTTTTTGCTCTCAAATGCTGTGTATAAACTATCTTCTATACTTTTGAAATTATTCAATCTCTGTTTGCCGTAGTCTTGTTTCCCTTCTTGTTGGAAGGAGTCCTCTGTTGTGCCTATCTTTCAAAAATACTGGTGATCAATCTGATCCTGTTAATCTTCTCTCTAATATTAGCAAAGTTTTTGAGCAGTTAGTCAATAGCAGACATGTTCATTTTCTGGAAAGTCTGAGCCTCTTTAGTGATGTTCAGTATGGCTTTTGTGGTTTTCGTTCAACAGATGATCTGTTGTAACTGAATGGATCTGTCAGTGTATGGATAATTCAGGTGAGGGTAGGATCATTGCGCTTGATATTTCAAAGGCATTCAATAGGGTGTGTCATCCTGGTCTTCTATATAAACTTTGAAGTTATAGGATTCTGTGATAAAGTTTTTGACATTGTTAGGTCTTTTCTTCCTGATCAAAGCTTACAAGTAACTCTTAATAGAGTATCTTCATTTTATTTTCCTATCAATGTTGGTGTTACTCTATTCTCGGTTCAACACGGTTTCTTCTAAATATAAACTAGCCTGGGTGCCCAGCATTGCCCGGGTGTTTGGAGATGTGTGTTGAGTAAAAAAAAAAAGTGGTAGTAGGCAGACAGGCAGGCTTGAACCCATGAATGTGGAGAGAGGTGTTAAAAAAAAATGGTAGTTAGATGGGGAGGGAATCAAAAAAACAGTAGGCAGCCAGGGTGAAGAGAAGTGTTTGTAGGTATGTGTTTGGAAAAAAAAATTTGTTAGTAGACAGGCAGGCTTGAACCTGTGACGCAAAGGCGGAAAAGAAAGTGAAAGAAAACCTGAGAGTTTACCGCTAGGCCATGATGCCAACTGAAGTGTAAAATGTTTAAATTTAGCAATGTAAAAGAATTGAATGAGAATCATGCAGGCGCAGAAATAAACGTCTGGCTGTAGGACAGTTAAGCTTACAGCTTTTTGCCATATTGGTTTCCCCACGATGTTGGGGAAAATCAGTTCCCCCCAAAAAGAGGAAGCTCTGGTAGTGTTCAAATGAATAGCAATTGTCTGATATGAAGGGTTTCCCCCACATTGATCAAAGCTAATTGCTTTCAAAACATTCCAGCCCAGTCGATCAAAAATAAGATAGTGACGACGTCCGTTTTAAAATTGGAGATATTATAATCTAGGAAGTATAAGGAAAGTTCTTCCTGAATCTAATGGACGTGAGAACCTCAGCAAAAAAGCCTTTCTTGGACATACAAAAACGTGTGCGCCCATTTTGCCTTTTATATATTAGACTAGCTGGGTTACCTGGCATTGCCCGGGTGTTTGTAGGTGTAAAAGAAAAAAAAAAGTGTTTCAAACCTGTGATGAACCCAAAGAAAGTGAAAGAAAATGTGAGTTCTTACTGTGATGCTATGAGGCCATAGGAAATGAAAAGCGTTGAAATTTAGCAAAGTTAATTAAAAAGTAAACTTGCAGAAACGAACGCTGGCTAGAGGCCAGTTCAGTTTTACACTGTTTTATTTATTTGTTTTCCACGATGTTCGGGAAAATCAGCTCCCCACAAAAAGGGAGTGTCTGATATGAAGGGTTTCCCCCAAATTGATCGAAGCTGATTGTTTTCTGGACGTCCCAGCACGAAAAGCTGGGAAGATGACTTTGCTTTTGATTCAGTTTCACTTCTATACGAAAAAGCCGAACAAACACACAAGAGCAAGGCATAGCCTGAATTTTATAAAAGTCGATGCAAATAAATCTAGATATGACGTGCATTTGCAAATCGTAGATATTATGATCTAGGGAGCATATAAGAAGTTCTAAAACATAGTACCCCCCCCCCCGCATGAGAAAAGCCTTTGCTGGACATACAGTGTTGCCTGGGTGTTTGTAGGTGTGTGTTGAGAAAAAAAAAAGTTGTAGTGGGCAGGTAGGCTCGGACCCAAAGCTAAAAGTGAAAAAAATCCCTGACATGTTACCACTCGGCCACAACGGGCCAGGAAATGAAAATCTTTCTAATTTAACGATTAAAAAGTTGACATGCAGAAAGTGAAAGTGAATGAGTTAACGGAGGAGAAGAAATGAAATCACGCACTTACATTTGGCTGGAAGCCAGTTCTTTCCGCCATGGTGGGGGAAATCAGCTCCCCCCAAGAGTGGGGAGCTCTGGCAGTGTCTTCATGAATAGCAATTGTCTGATATTAATGGGTATTCCCCACAGTGATCAAAGTTGATTGCCTTAGACACCTGCTGACCAAGGAGGCCAGCGACTCAATTTTTTTTTACATCAGTTTTATACAAAAAAGCCAAAGAAACAGAGAGAAATATCACAAAAAATCACTCAAATAAAAGATGCAACCTCGTTTCGTAAATTGCAGATATTATATTATGATATAAAAAGTTTTAAGAATTAGTGACTCCCCCCCCCTCAAAAACCTTTGCCAGACATACAAAAAATGTGCACACATTTTCACTTTAATATTATAGACTAGCATTGCCGGTGAAGAAAAAAAGTTTTTGTAGGTAGGTAGGCTCGAACCCGAAGCCTTGAGGCGAAGGTGGAAAAGAAAGGAAAAAAAAAAATGGCACCTTATCCTCTCGACCACGACAGGAGAGAAATGAAAAGCGTTTTAATTTAAAAATTTAAGTGACAGGTGCGTGAATTTAATGAGGTCAAACATCACACCATAGTAGGGAATGAAATTAACTTTGGCTGCAAGCCAGTTCTTGCATTTCCCTTCAAGATGTTAGGGGAAAACCAGCTCCCCATATAAAGAGGAGTGTCCAAATGAATAGCAATTGTCTGATATAAGGGGTTCCCTCTGCATTGATCACACCTCATTGCTTTTCTGGATGTCTCTGTTACGAGTCCAGGAAGCTGGCTTATGCTACGGATTCAGTTTCGCTTTTATACTGAAAAGCCAAAGAAACATGCGTAGACGAAGAAATATCGTGAAAATAGCGTGTAAAAGTCGTTTGAATAATAAATAATAATAAAAGTCGTTTGAATTATAAATCGTAGATATTATAATCTAGGTACCATATAAAAAGTTCTAAGAAACAGTAACCGCTCCGCCCGCCCTTCCTCTAAAAGTCTTTGGCAGACATACACAAAAAATGCACACACACACACAAGCACACATTTTCGCTTTTATATTATAGATGACTTTCCAGATTATTCAGAAAATTAACATTTACACTGATGACACCACCCTTTATTGCTTCTTGCCTATCTTTCTCGAATCAGTTGAAATATACAATTGATCTAGAAGTTAATTTGGGTTCTATTACAGATTAGGGTAAAAATGGCTTGTTTTGTTTCATCCTGTTAAAACTCAGCTATTGCTCTTCAATCACAGGTATGTTCTTTTCCTTGCTCAGATTCTTATGGATAGCTCTGCTCTCGATGAGAAACTGACTCAAAAACTTCTTGCTCTTTCTTCCTCATCAAGTCTTTCTTGGAGTCCATATATTCAATCCATTGCTCTTTCTGATTCTCATAAAATCGGTTCTCACCATCGCTCTACAAATCTACTAGCAGACCATGGATGAAGCACTGGTGAATCTGTGTCGCATTGATAAATTGCAGAAACATATCTGCAATTTGATTGGCCGCACACTTTCTTCTTCTTCACTGCAACCTCTCTCCCTCACAGACATGATGTTGCTAGTCTCAGTCTTTTCTACAAATACTATTATGGCGTGTCTTCCTCAGAATTCTGATCTATTTCCTACTTTTTTTTGTTCTAGCTCGTTTTTTTAGGTCTCCATCAATTTGTTGTTTTAATACGTTACTGTAATACAACTTCCTATTCCAGTAGCTTCTTTCCAAGGACTGCAATATTGTGGAACTCTCTTCCTGCTCACTGTTTTCCTTCTACCTACAGCTGTGATCTTTTTAAGACTAAGGTCAACAGACATCTCCTGTATTTGCAATAATCAGCTTTTGTTCTTCTTAGTTCCTTACATTAAGTGGCTCCATACTTTGTCTCACGATTTCCATAAAAAAAAAATCGAATATAATTTTCTGTTCATGTGTATTCTTAAATAATTTTTTTGATAAGTTTTTCTACACACATTTTTATATGTAACCACTTTAAAAAATTAATGTTTAGATGAAACAGCATCAATTTGGACACATTAATATCAATCAAATAATTTGGACACATTAATGTCAATCAAATAATTTGGACACATTAATATCAATCAAATAATTTGGACACATTAATATCAATCAAATAATTTGGACACATTAATATCAATCAAATAATTTGGACACATTAATATCAATCAAATAATTTGGACACATTAATGTCAATCAAATAATTTGGACACATTAATATCAATCAAATAATTTGGACACATTAATGTCAATCAAATAATTTGGACACATTAATGTCAATCAAATACTTTGGACACATTAATATCAATCAAATAATTTGGACACATTAATATCAATCAAATAATTCTAATTCATTTCCAGTATTATCTTTGATCACCTGTGACTATTTGGTATTGTCGGGCTGTTGATTAATCTTCCTTTCATCAATTCTGCACACAATAATTCAAAAGATATAAATCTAAAAAAGAGGAGTATGGAGTGGATTAAGAGATAAGGAGCACAAAAGAGGAATATTTGAGTGTAAATAACAAGTTGGAACAACCATTAAACTGTTTTAACCTTCTCGTAGCAACATGTGAATTACTGTGATAATTTCCATTTTGTTCATCACCTCCATTTGACTAATCTTTTCAGTTAGTACATAAGTATTCATATGTCGCATCTAGTGAACTTTCTAGTTCATTCCATATTATGTCTTTTCTGTTGTGTTTCATGCTGTGCCTAATTTGCTTGGTGGATAAATATGCATTTACAACGACACACATTTTTACTTTAAATATCAACAACTTAAAAAAGCATTTCATGCAAGGCATGGAAATGGTTAAAAAATGTTTTTTTATAAACATTAAAATTTAAAGTACAAAATTTCATTTGGAATTTATCAATTTTAAAAGTGATCTTTTATTAACTTTACAAACTGAAATGTAAACATTTAATTTAAATTGAATCTAAAAATTATCTTGGATTTATTTTATGCTATGTACATTTTGTTGCACTCAAAAAATCTACATTGTTCTATTATTTAGCAATTAATGATATAGATATATAATTTGCAACTTAATTTTTTAAATACAACAAAATATACATAACATAAAGTAAATCTAAGGTAATTTTCCATAATTGTTGGAATTTATACTAATTTCATCATGACATATAAGTACGGAAATAATGTTTTTACCTGAAATGAATTGGTTTAAAAGATCACCAATAAACACAAGCACCTTATATTTTTTTTTCTATTTAATTCACTTTCCATAATTTTTGTAATTTATACTAATTTTGACACATGAGTACATGATAATGTTTTCACTTGAAATGAATTAGTTTCAAAGATCACAAACGTACACAAGGAGGTGTCCGAATCACTAGTAAAACTAAGTTTCTAATCTGCCCTTTTTCGATCTGTTTCATTAGTATCAAAATATATCATCCACTCTTCCACTTCAGAACTATCTGTGATAATATATCATCCACTCTTTCCAATTCAGAACTATCTGTGAAAAATTATGTGAAACACTTTTATGTCACATGACTAACCTTACCCAATCAGATACCATTGATGTACCATGAGTGAACTCTGAGTCAAAGGTGCCATTTTGAACTGTCACTTTTGCACAAATAAAATAAGCTTCACTTTTTTAATAATTCATTTTAAAATAATTCATTTCTTGGCCCTTTTTTTATTTTCATACACATTTTCTATGATTAATATAAGTGAAGGTGAATTAAAAAACTCCACTATTGACTCGTCAATCGAAAATCTTTTTGTCACAAGCAGAAATAGCTTTGCTTATTTTCATTAACATTTCATGGTTCGTAAATGAGTGGAGAGAGGGTTTTCTTTTATAACTTTGTGGAAAGTTGCAATAAAACTGAATATTATAAAATGTTAAAAAAATTAGAATAACGTAACATGATGTTGTGAGTCAAGTGTCAGCGGATATAGGATTCCTCATTCAATCCTGTGGAAGCAATCTGAAGTGCAATTCGTGTAGTTTTGCTATACAATCAACTTGTGACACGATGTATTGTCTTGATGAATGAGCATTTTTTTCTCCTTGATTTGTGGCCGTTTTCAGGTAATTTCTTCCTTCAAATGCACCAATAATAATGTTATATAATTCATTCACTATTGATGGTTCTTCCTTTCTCAAGGTAATCTATGAATAAAATCCCAAAGTACAGATTCCAAAATTTTGCCTGCTCATGTTTGCATCTTTGGTTGCTTTGGAGGCTTTTACTTGCTACAGTTGTCTCAACTGATTACTGATTTAACTCCAGAGTTTAGTAGTGGATCCATATTTTATCCATTATAACATATTAATCTATATTTCATCCATTCTAACATATTAATCCATATTTCATCCATTCTAACATATTGATACATATTTTATCCATTCTAACATATTGATCCATATTTTATCCATTCTAACATATTGATACAAAATCTTTCATTGTCTTGAAACAGTTACAAACAATGCTCTAAATTGTTGATGTTAAAGTGTCTCTAATTCTCTCTTTTGTTGCAGATGCTTTGTGTGGAGAAGTACAGGTGGGCATCTTCCAAGACATAACTTAATTACAAGAGAAGTCTCCGAGCAACAGAGACTATTCCAGTTGCTTACTCAGTGAAGGAATTAAAGTGTTCAACAGTGGTAGCAGAGCAGCGATCAAAAAAAAAAAAAAAAAAAAAATGGCCCAAGTACATGTATTCACCGATAAGGCGCCTCCACCTTTTGATAAAGAGAAAGATGATTACCAAAAATGGTTGAAGAAATTTAATATTTGGAAATCAATTACATATGTCAACAAAAAGAAACATGGTGGATTGCTGATTTTATGCCTAGATGAAGCGACTCAAGATAAAGTATTAGAAGCACTAGAAAATACTGATATTACTACAGATACAGGTTCAGATAAAGTTATTTTAAAATTGTCTAAACTCTTTGAAAAAAAACAAAACTATCAGCGTTTTTGAAGCGTATGAAAATTTTGAACTCTACAGAAGACCACAGTCTCTTACTATTCCAAATTATATAACAGAATTTGAACTTTGATGGAATAAGGCATAGCATGACTATGTCAACAGATATACTTGCTTATCGTTTGCTGAAATCGGCAAACTTACCTCAACATCAAGAACAACTAGTGAGAGCCACAGTCACTGAATTAAATTATGATAAGATGTGTGAACAAATGAAAAAAATATTTGGAACTGCCCCTCAAGACTCAAAATTCAATATCAAAGTAAAAACTGATTTCACAGAAGAACCCACTGTACATGGTACATTTTTTGGTAGAAACTTTCAAAGCAGAAGTAGAGGCCAACGTGGAAGAGACAGATGGCCTCCACGGAATTTTAAAAGTGACTCTTCTTTTTCTGTTGGTCGTCATCATAAAGTAACAGAGAGAAAACATTTCAAAAATCCTCTAGATCAATATGGTCAGGTCACTAGATGTCTCAATTGTGACTCAAAGAATCACTGGGTACAAAACTGTCCAGATAAAATCTCAAGTGTCAGAAATACGTCATACACAACAGAAACATCAGTTGTTGATGATTGTGATTATCAAGATCATCCTAGTGAGGACACTTATCATAAAATAATCTTGTTTCAGGATGTATTTTCCAGCTCTGAAGAAGGGTCTGGTTGGTGAAGCTATGAATAGTGCTGTTCTTGACTGTGGTGCCACAAAAACAGTTTGTGGACAAGTGTGGTTCTCATGTTATTTAGATTCCTTATCAGAAAATGATAGAAAAAGTGTACAATATAAAGATAGCCATGACAAATTCAAGTTTGGTGATGGCAACTGGATTCATGCTCCGAAGACTGCCTTGTATACCAGTCATTATTGGCAAGATTGAAACCTCTAGCATCATAGATGCAGACATTCCCCTTTTGCTGGCTCAA
Source organism: Euprymna scolopes (assembly GCF_053919585.1). NCBI lineage: Eukaryota > Metazoa > Mollusca > Cephalopoda > Sepiida > Sepiolidae > Euprymna > Euprymna scolopes. Next base: position 61,116,684 of record NC_136519.1, read on the forward strand.
GATGAGTTGAAATCTATAAAAGCAAAAATTGATTGTGAAGATAATACCGCTATAATTATGGGACAAAAACTTTTACTATCTTTACCTAGTAGTGGTCACTACTGTTTTCCTTTGTCTAAACAAAAGCAAATTCTTATTCCAGCAAGTAGGAATCCAAAGGTCCAGGTTACACTTTGTAATAAGCATTTGTCTCCAAAGGATGCTGCCCTGAAACTGCATCGTCAGTTTTCCCACTGTCCTCCGAGGAAAATCATTGAACTGCTACATAGTGAGGGAAATGATAATCAATTATTAATGAAATCTATAAGATATCGAAGAATTGTAAGATCTGCAAAGAATATCAAAGAGCCCCTCCAAGGCCAATTGTTGGCTTACCCATGGCAACTAGGTTCAATGAGTGTGTAGCTGTGGGCCTCAAACAATTTGGGAAGGTTTATCTGTTGCATCTGGTTGACCATGCTACAAGACTTTCTGGAGGAACAGTAATAAGAAATAAATCTTCATCTACAGTTATAAGAGAGCTCTTCAAAGTTTGGATTTCAATTTATGGTACTCTCTGTAGTTTACTTACTCACAATGGAGGGGAATTTGCAAATGCAGAAGTTTTAGAACAACTGAATATTAATGTAAAAACAACAGCGGCTGAATCTGCCTGGTCAAATGGCTTAGTAGAAAGACACAATCGTATCATGGGGGAAATGATTTGGAAAACAGTTGCTGATTCTGGCTGTTCACTTGAATTTGCTGTTATGTGGTGTCTCTGTGCAAAGAATAGTCTGATAAATGTTCATGGTTTCAGCCCATTCCAGCTTGTTTTTTCTCGGAATCCTACACTACCATCAAATAAACCCCCTGCACTGAACACAGAGGTTTCCAATGATATCATTAGGAAAGCATTTATTGCTACAGAAAATTCAGAAAAACTGAAGAGAGCGCTTAGACACAATGTTAGAACTTCAGGAGACATCAAGTACTTCACTGGTGACATTGTATATTATAAACGTTTGGACAGAAGGAGGTGGAGGGGGCCGGCTACTGTTTTGGGTCAAGATGGTCAGCAAATTTTGGTGAAACATGGTAGCACATTTGTCAGAGTACATCCTTCTCGCCTTCGACTAGAAAAGCCCACAAAATCGGTGATAAGCAGAGTGAACTCGGCAACTTTGAAACATGAATCTACTACAGATGAACAATCTAAAGACTCTCATTTTCAGGTAACAGAAAATAAAACATCATTTGAAGATATATCAGACGATGATTCACTGAGTGACAGCAATAGTGAAGAAAGTAAACGGTGTGTCAATAATAATACTGCTCCAGCAGCAAGCATCAACAAAAATGAAAGCTCTGGCAATAATCTACAACTCCAAGATAGATCATTAAAAGGTGCTGTGACAAAACAATGACCACCACCTCTCCACCACTTAAGAAGAATATGGAATTAAACATCAAAAAGAATAATTCTGAGTCGTGGGAAGCTATAAAATTAGTATCACAATCTGGAAAAGTTGAAAATATGGAAATGAGTGGAATGCTATAAACAAGGATGGTCAGACTACGGTTATTGACTTTGATAGAGACATTCAAGATTGGAAAATGGATGTCACAGAAGAACTTAAGTCAAAAGAGGAGGTTGGTAATGAAATTGGTGATGAAATCTTAATGTGCTATACTTATTTTACTGAAGCTAAAGAAGAAATTCTATCAGCAAAACAGAAAGAACTAGACAGTTGGAAATCAAATAATGTTTACGACGAAGTTGATAATACAGGTCAAACCCTTATATCAGTAAAATAGATTTTAAAAACAAAAATTATAGATGGCAAACACCTTGTTAAAGCACAGTTAGTCACTAGGAGCTGTAAACAAAATACCACCTTTAGAACAGACAGCCCTACTTGCCTAAAGGGGAGTGTAAGAGCTGTGTTATGTATCATTTCTTCTAAGGGTTGGAAATTACATTCCCTTGATTACAAAACTGCTTTCCCTCAGAATCAAAAGCTTGAAAGAAAGATCTTTGTTCAACCACCTTAAGAAGCAAAAACATCAAAAGTTTGGCGCTTGAACAAGTCCATGTATGGTCTTCAAGATACAAGATGCACCTCGCGAGCAGTACCTTACCTTAAGAAGAGCTGTTCTTGACGTTATATGTAGGAAGAGTTGATCCTGGTGTGTTCTGGCATAATAATGACAATCTGGAAGGAATATTAGTCACTTATGTAGATGATCAGCTGTGGGGTGGTACACAGCAATTTGAAAAGGAAGTTATTGAAAAGCTGAGGTCGTTGTTTGTGGTGGGTGTTGAAAACACTTGTGCCTTTATGTATGTTGAAATAGAGTTAACTCAATATGCTGATAAGTCAATCTGTATCAATCAGAATAAGCATGGCCAAAGTTTGTCTGAAATTGTAAAAGACAGATCTGCAGATAAATCTTCTCCATTAAATACTGAAGAGATCAAAATACTCAGATCCACAATAGGTAAAATTAATTGGCTTGCAAACACATCAAGACCTGATCTAAGTTTCAGCAAGTATCTCTCAAAAAGCACCAACTATAGAAAACATAAAAAACCTAAATAAATTAGTAAGAGAAATTAAGTCAAGGCCTCCTCAATATTATTTTCAAGGTTTGAAACTCTGTCAAACTTGACGCTGAAGGTATATTTAGATGCAAGCTTTAACAGTACAAAAGGCGGTGGTAGTTAGGCTGCATACATTTTATTTTTAACAAATGGTGAATTATCATGCCTCATTGTCTGGAGTTCTTCGAAAACAAAAAGAGTAGAAATATCTGCACTAGCAGCTGAAACCTTGGCTCTTGCTGAAGGTTCTGATCATGCATATTTATGGTCCAAATTGCCGAAATCATATTTGGTGAAAACGATTTCTCTTTACCCATCACTTGCTTAACGGATAACAAATCTTTATACGATGCTGCTTGAGGATAGACGTCTTCAATTTGAAATCTCAAGCATACGAGAATCCATAAACAAACACCAAATTGATGTTGAGTGGATTGAGGGTGAAAACCAACTTAGTAATGTGTTAACAAAATTTGGAGCCAATAGCTCCAAGTTATGTGAAGTGCTCCAGAAAGGACATTTCTAACGAGCTATATTGATCAATCACTTAAGCAAGCTTATGAAAAAAAAAAAAAAAAGTTTTAATAAACTAAGTTTTTGTTTGGTGATGGAGGTACTTTACAAAGTGATAGGTGTGTAGGATGATTTAATTTTTTAGTTTCACTGATAACTATTTGTTTTGGGAAAGATGTATGCAGGTGATATGAGTGAGGGGTAATGTGTGTTGCTCTTGGGAGCCTTTGGGAACGGACCAATCTGATGGGTAGCAAACAGAGACAGAGGCCAGATTGTTAAAGTGTCTCTAATTCTGTCTTTTGTTGCAGATGCTTTGTGTGTAGAAGCACAGGTTGGCCTCTTCCAAGACATAACTTAATCACAAGAGGTTAACAGAAGTCTCCAAGCAACAGAGACTATTCCAGTTGCTTACTCAGTGTAGGAAATAAGGTGTCTAACAGTTGATGCATCATCGTATTTGATCGACTGGTACAAACATGACCGCCATTTTGAAGACAGCTTTCTGCAATCTAATGCAACTTTAATTTGTGTATGGTCAACACAAGTTATGTTTTCTATGATAATTGTCAAATTTTTGTGACCTGAGTGTGAGGTATCATTTGAGTCTGTACGATTACATTTAAAGTCATCTTAATTGTTGTTTCTAATGGAGCAGAGTCTAAATAACCTAAGAATGCCATTATTTTGCTTGAAACATTACTTTCTCATCAGAAAGTAATCTATATATATAAAAGCGAAAATGTATGTATGTATGTATGCTTTTCCTCGATGTCCACAAAAGGCTTCTTTCAGAGAAGCGCTTGCTCGGTTCACAACTTCTTAAAACTTTTTATATCATCTATAAATTGTAATATCTCAGAGTTACCCACGGAGCTCGCCTGTCTATTTAATTTTATTGACTTTCAAACGTTAATTATTCGACATTTCCCGCATCGGCACGCGTTACATTTGGTTTTCGGTATAAAAAAAGCGAAACTCGACTCTAATCACAGGCCGCTTGCCCGCGCGCCCTCCGGGGCCCGGGTGACATGATCAAAGTGTAGTATCTGTCCGACAGATGCTGCAAGCTAGGACTAGCTATGACTAGCAAAGACCAGATGTGGGGGCAACCCCACATGCTTGAACTTTAACCAGCTCCCATTTCCCTCCTCTCGGGAGCTGGTCCCCTTTTTTCCCTTCCCCCTCCCTTGACTTCTCACATTAAAAATTGGCCTTGTGCCTAATTTGCTCAGTGGGGGAGCAAATAAATACAACAGGCCGCTTGCCCGCGCGCCCTCCGGGGCCCGGGTGACATGATCAAAGTGTAGTATCTGTTCCGGCAGATACTGCAAGCTATGACTAGCTAGGACTAGCTATGACTAGCAAAGACCAGATGTGGGGGCAACCCCACATGCTTGAACTTTAACCAGCTCCCATTTCCCTCCTCTCGGGAGCTGGTCCCCTTTTTCCCTTCCCCCTCCCTTCACTCCTCACATTAAAAATTGGCCTTGTGCCTAATTTGCTCGGTGGGGGAGCAAATAAATACAACAGGCCGACAGGCCGCTTGCCCGCGCGCCCACAGGGGCCCGGGTGACATGATCAAAGTGTAGTATCTGTTCCGACAGATACTGCAAGCTATGACTAGCTAGGACTAGCTATGACTAGCAAAGACCAGATGTGGGGGCAACCCTACATGCTTGACCTTTAACCAGCTCCCATTTCCCTCCTCTTGGGAGCTGGTCCCCTTTTTCCCTTCCCCCTCCCTTCACTCCTCACATTAAAAATTGGCCTTGTGCCTAATTTGCTCGGTGGGGGAGCAAATAAATACAACAGGCCGACAGGCCACCTCACCCGCTTCCGCAGCACGGGGGACAAGATAAAAGTGTAGTATCTATCCGGCAGATGCTGCAAGCAAAGACTAGCTATGACTAGCAAAGACCATATGTGGGGGTAACCCCACATATCTGAACTTGGTCAAGGTAGGGATCACCCTACGACCACAGTTACCATCCAGCTCCCATTTCCCACCTCTCGGGAGCAGGATCCCCCTTTCCCTCTCCCCTCCCTCTCTCTCCACATTAAAAAACGGCCTAGTGCCTAATTTGCTCAGTGGGGAAGCAAATAAATAAACAGGCCAAAAGGCCACTTGCCCGCGTGTCCACTGGGGCCCGGGTGACAAGATCAAAGTGTAGTATCTGTACCGACAGATACTGCAAGCTATGACTAACTATGACTAGCAAAGACCAGATGTGGGGGCAACCCCACATGCCTGACTTTTAACCAGCTCCCATTTCCCACCTCTGGTCCCCTTTTCCCCATCCCCCTCCCTTCACTCCTCACATTAAAAATTGGCCTTGTGCCTAATTTGCTCAGTGGGGGAGCAAATAAATACAACAGGCCGAAAGGCCACTTGCCTGCGCGCCCTCCGGGGCCCGGGTGACAAGATCAGAGTGTAGTATCTGTTCCGACATACTGCAAGTTATGACTAGCAAAGACCAGATGTGGGGGCAACCCCCACATGCCTGACCTTTAACCAGCTCCCATTTCCCACCTCTCGGGAGCTGGTCCCCTTTTTCCCTTCCCCCTCCCTTCACTCCTCACATTAAAAATTGGCCTTGTGCCTAATTTGCTCGGTGGGGGAGCAAATAAATACAACAGGCCGACAGGCCGCTTGCCCGCGCGCCCACAGGGGCCCGGGTGACATGATCAAAGTGTAGTATCTGTTCCGACAGATACTGCAAGCTATGACTAGCTAGGACTAGCTATGACTAGCAAAGACCAGATGTGGGGGCAACCCTACATGCTTGACCTTTAACCAGCTCCCATTTCCCTCCTCTTGGGAGCTGGTCCCCTTTTTCCCTTCCCCCTCCCTTCACTCCTCACATTAAAAATTGGCCTTGTGCCTAATTTGCTCGGTGGGGGAGCAAATAAATACAACAGGCCGACAGGCCACCTCACCCGCTTCCGCAGCACGGGGGACAAGATAAAAGTGTAGTATCTATCCGGCAGATGCTGCAAGCAAAGACTAGCTATGACTAGCAAAGACCATATGTGGGGGTAACCCCACATATCTGAACTTGGTCAAGGTAGGGATCACCCTACGACCACAGTTACCATCCAGCTCCCATTTCCCACCTCTCGGGAGCAGGATCCCCCTTTCCCTCTCCCCTCCCTCTCTCTCCACATTAAAAAACGGCCTTGTGCCTAATTTGCTCAGTGGGGAAGCAAATAAATAAACAGGCCAAAAGGCCACTTGCCCGCGTGCCCACTGGGGCCCGGGTGACAAGATCAAAGTGTAGTATCTGTACCGACAGATACTGCAAGCTATGACTAACTATGACTAGCAAAGACCAGATGTGGGGGCAACCCCACATGCCTGACTTTTAACCAGCTCCCATTTCCCACCTCTGGTCCCCTTTTCCCCATCCCCCTCCCTTCACTCCTCACATTAAAAATTGGCCTTGTGCCTAATTTGCTCAGTGGGGGAGCAAATAAATACAACAGGCCGAAAGGCCACTTGCCTGCGCGCCCTCCGGGGCCCGGGTGACAAGATCAGAGTGTAGTATCTGTTCCGACATACTGCAAGTTATGACTAGCAAAGACCAGATGTGGGGGCAACCCCCACATGCCTGACCTTTAACCAGCTCCCATTTCCCACCTCTCGGGAGCTGGTCCCCTTTTTCCCTTCCCCCTCCCTTCACTCCTCACATTAAAAATTGGCCTTGTGCCTAATTTGCTCTGTGGGGGAGCAAATAAATCCAACAGGCCGAAGGCCAGGCCCCCCTCCCCCGCTTCGGCGGCACGGAAGACAAGATCAAAGTGTAGTATCTGTTCCGACAGATGCTGCAAGCTATGACTAGCAAAGACCATATGTGGGGGTAACCCCACATATCTGACCTTGGTCACTGTAGGGGCAACCCTTCATACCAACAGTTTCTATCCAGCTCCCATTTCCCACCTCTCGGGAGCTGGTCCCCCCTTTCCCTCCCCCTCCCCCTATCTCCACATTAAAAAACGGCCTTGTGCCTAATTTGCTCAGTGGGGAAGCAAATAAATCCAACAGGCCGAAAGCCAGTTGTCTCAAGAGAGCTAAGTAACGTTTGTTCAATGTCGACTTCGTCATATCAAACTGTAGCTTTCATTTCGCTCCTCCTAATAAACAGGGAGCGGGTTTTTAAAAACAAACAAACCGATTTATTCACCTCATTCAAAACTGTCCCGCACAAAATGCTTACTGCTGAATACCTATCACCGTCACGTCAATCAAAAACGCGCACCTGTTTTTTTTTTTAACACTTTACTATTTTCCAACTGCGCGTCGTGAAGGCTTCGGTTTTTTTTTCACGGGCACCTGTTTTTTTTCACATTTTCGCGTTTTTTTCACATACCCCGAAAAACACCCGGGCAACGCCGGGTATCCCTCACTAGTGCTTTATAAAAAGACAAAACTCAGATTCTTTTCATTATTTTGAACATTTGCAATAGTAGCTTCATTTGAATAACTGTAATTTGTAAACTAATAATTGGGCTCAAATTTTGACATGCATCATTTGAAGATTAGTACTTTATAAGAATCAAATAGACTTTTTATTTGTTTCACAATCAATATGTCAGGCCTAGGATGTATTAAATGATGTGTTAAGAGAATAACACAGACCTATCACATTTCTTTTGATTTATTTAAGTCTAATGACAAGGAGGACCTAAAATGACTGGAAGTAATGATTAGCTAAGTGGTGAAGGATCAATGAAATTTTCTTAATTGTAGAATAGCTGCCTTAACAAGGCTTGAGAGTGTAGTCTTTTCTCTGATTCCATCCATAATTGACAAGAAGGGTTGGGGGGGGGCATATACTCCAAAAAGTATTAAAGAAAATCATTTGGTGATGTAAAAGAATAGGAGACACAAAGTCTGCAGCAAATAGCATCAGATAAAAAATAATTTTATTTTTCTAAGCCAAAAATATAAAGAAATCAATATTTCATCAGGTAGTATATTTTCGTTGTTTTGAAATTGTTTTCAGTATTATAACACTAAAAACAAATTCAAATTAAATATGTAATGTCTAAGGATAACATAATATGCTTATCCCCCTTTCACCTATAGCATCAGGGCAAGTTCTATAACTCCAACAAGATTTAACATCAGTTTTACTTGTACTGCTGTTGATTCCTTATTAGCACAACAAGTACAAAGCTATCATATATTATGACATCATGGTATAAAAAGAAATTGGTCTAAACAAGGTGAAACTTTAAATTCAAATATTTGGCTTGAATTACTCGACATCTTCTTATGCTTTCTGAAGAAATTTACATTGACTGACAATCAAACACGATTTTATGATGGCAATATTTTCTTTCTAATTTACGTTTGTGATCTGTCTTTCTCTTAGGTTGCAATTTATATTAAAGCCCTATACTAAGATCAAACACAACCGTTTTGTAATAGCATTTTATGAGAAATCAGAGATATTTAAAACATTGAGCTAGAATAGAGTTTTATTGATTTTCTGCTTAGAATAAAATGTTTTACTTTCGTTATTTGTTTCAAATGATAATAGATGAGCCTACAAATATCTCCTTGATCCATTGATATCATGAATACTGTAAAGTTACTCCTTTCTTTTGGTCATCTCTTCTTTCTTCTTCTATCTTCTATCTATCTTTCTATCTTTTTCTATCTATCTTCTATCTATCTATATATATAAAATGAACTCATTTTCCCCTCTGCTCTTGACCTTAATAGGATTAAAAATCAAGACATTTCATGCAAATGTAATATGCACACACTGCAGCACATTATCTGAGGTGTGCTATATGCCTATTACCTCTACACTTGCTCAATAATCGTACATTCGTTTATTTTTTCTGGTGAGAGTTCACTGCCAAAATCGGTTAGAATCAATGATAGTTGTAAAATCTTTTCTCTATATTAAATTCCTCATTTCCCCGCTTCCCATTTACAGTGCTGCTGGATCGTTCACGAGGGACTGTTACGAATGCACACCGATTTCGGGTTTAGTAGTTGCTTACAAAAACTGAAATGCTTCGTATTGGGGGAAATGCACCATGCTTACTTTTACGTTGTTTACTTACCATTTACTTTCAAACATTTTTACACTACTAAAAATAAATAAAAATGGATTCTTTCCATTTTTTTATACATCATTTCCGGTTTATTTGATTTTGTTTCGTTCCATGTTTCTTTTTTCTGTGTACATTTTTCAGATTTTATTGGGAAGTTTGACATCCTCTTTTTTTTTTAACCACAGTTAAATATTACTTTTCTGCTCAAAATAATTATACCATCATGATTATCGCATTTCAAAATGTAAAATATCAAATTTATACGTAAATCCATTATGAACAAATCATTTTATGAGTAATTAAAAATATTTACCGATGAAGATCGAAATTACAATGTAAACAATACATACTATATGAAACTCTATTCATAAACCCAAACATTACGGAGGAGAGGGGGGATGCATCATATTAGTTAATCAACGTCTGTTTCTCTTTACAATAAAAACAACAAAAAAAAGGATTTCTTCCATTTTTCTTTTTTTATACATAAAGATATAATTTTTCTTTTTTATGCATAAAGATATAATTTTTCTTTTTTATACATAAAGATATAATTTTTCTTTTTTATGCATAAAGATATAATTTTTCTTTTTTATACATAAAGAAATAATAATTTTTCTTTTTTTATACATAAAGAAATAATAATACATCATTGCCGTTTCATTCCGTTTCGTTTTGTTTCGTTCAATGTTATTTTTCCATTTTACAGATTTCTTTTCCAAGTTTAACATCGTTACTTCCCTTCTTTTTTTTTTTTTTTTTTGTTCCAACAGTTAAATATTAATTTTCCGGCATGGAAATCGATTAGGAACAATTCAAATTATGACTGATTTAAGATATTTACTAACGAAGATCGAAATTACTCTATTATAAAATGTAAACAATGCACTTCTATGTGAACCTCTTAACATCCCATTCGTAAACACATACATTATGGAGGAAACGGGGGAGGCGTCATATGAGTTAATCAACGTTTAGAAATTACTCAAAAACTTTGAAATAATTAAAAAAAAACAAAAGAAAAAGAAAAACTTGTAAAAACAAATCTCTAATATTTAGAAATTTAAAAAAATTAGAATCGGTAATAGACATATCATAATTGTACAGCAGTACAAGCATATGTTGTACTTTCGCGGACATCGGCAATATTACATACCTAATGTGCTTCAACAAGTCATATCTTTTTTATTTGTTGATCAATTTTTAAAAGAATTACAGATGGAAATAGAATAGAATAAGCATTCCAATAGTGTTCATTTATTTTTCTTTTATGCGTTCAATATTTTTATGCTGCAAGTTACAAATAAAAAAAAACGGTAAAAAATGATGGCAGTAACAAGGAAACCTATCTTTTCACTGTTTACATTTTATACGTTATGTTTGGATACACATGCGCGGGGTTAAATTCGATTAAATATGACTGAAATTTTCTGAGTGTGACACACCCTAAGGTAGGTACCATGGCTTTGAATTTGGCTAGTTTGAATGCAAGGGGCTTGAGATCATCAGGCCGGGTGGCTCGCCTCCGGCACGACCTCTTGCCCCTGGGAGTGGATGTGGCTGCGATTCAGGAGATGCATTTCGTTTCCTCTGTGGACTGTCAGGTGCTGGCCCGAAATTTTGAGGTTTTCTCAGCATATGGCAGCCCGCGGGGGAAGGGAGTTTCCATGCTGGTTAAACGTACCCTGTCGGCGATGGTCGACATTGTTCATAGGGATGCGGTGGGCAGGCTGGTTGTGGCCGATGTTGCCGTAAAAGATTCTGTGTTTCAGGTGATCGCGGTTCATGCGCCAAGCATCGCTCGTGAAAGGGTCTCATTCTTCAGTCAGCTTGACGTGTTTGTAGATTGTCGGAAGCAGGTAGTGCTAATTGGGGATTGGAACGCCATCTTAGACCCGAGATAGATAAGGTAGGAGGCGATGCCTGAGGATTGGAGAGGTGCAAGTCCAGCCTGGCTGATCTGATGGCTAGATACGATCTGGTCGACAGGTTTCGAGTCGAGCATCCAGGGCAGGAGATGTGGACATGGACCAATAGCGTTTCCTCCTATCCAAACACTTACTTGGACAGGATGTTAGTTAGGAGAGGCGAAGTAGACTTCTTATCTTGTCCCACGTTCACTTGGCTAGGTCATACGGACCATAAACTAGTTATGGCCTGGCTGAAGCTAGGAAATAGGCCTAAGTTAGTGGCTCACTGGAAGTTAAACACCTCCCTTCTGGAGATACAAGACTTCAAAGAGAAGCTAATAGAATTAATTCAAAAAGCACTAGTGGGGGCGGTTACCGGAAGTAAGTGGTGGGTAGGTCTAAAAGCCAAAATTAGAACCTTCTCCATCAAGTATGCCCAGCGCCTTGCACTAGATAAGGTCAAGACGAAGAAGAAGCTAGAGCAGAAACTAGCCTGGGCTACGGGGGAGGGTGATAGGGTTAGTCAGGAACTAGCTAAGCAGGACCTTCTGCGTGAGAATAGCGAACGTTATGAAGGTCAAGTAGTCAGAGCTAGGCTTAGGAAGGTAGTCAATGAAGCAGTCAACTCCAACACTGACACGTGTTGTGAAATTTCTAGGCATGGCTCGGACAAGTACATTGCAAAGTTAAGACATCCAGATGGACGCACTTGGAATCGACTCGGGAGGGGTTTCCAGACCATTTCGAGGAGCGTTTTACGCAGCATCCGATCTTCTGGTCCTTGAGTTTAGCGACTATTTGGCTGACTCTCCCTGCCTCGAGGCGGCTAGAGCAGCTAGTTGCGAGGGCCAGGTGACGGAACGGGAGGTTTTTACTGCGCTGAAGCAGGTCAGTTGTGACAGATCGCCAGGGCTCGATGGTCTGCCATACGAACTGTATTTGAGGCTGTCGCCCATGTTTCTGCCTCTTCTGACAGATGTGTTCAACCATTGGCTTGCTCAGGGATCCATCTCGGGGCAAGTCACCAAGGAAGTGATCACATTGCTGAGGAAAGGTGACAGGTATGGTGGGGAAGAGTTAGACGATTACAGGCCCATAACTCTGCTAAACACAGAGTTGAAGATTTTGGCCAAGGTCCTGTTGAATCGGCTGCAGATTGTTATCGGCAAGTTGGTTGAACCGGAACAGAACTGCGCTGTGAAGGGGAGATCGATTCAGAACAACTTGCACCTGATCCGCACGATCCTAGAGGGAGGGATAGATGATAGGAAGCCATGCTGATCAACTTAGATCAGTCCAAAGCTTTCGATAGGGGCGACCATCGTTTCCTGGCATCTGTCTTAGAGGCTGACGGTTTTAAACCGGACTTCTGCAAGTGGATGTCCGTGATGTACCAACAGCCCACAGCCGTCGCGCAAGTCAACGGAAAGCTCTTGAAACCCTTTGTTATCTCTCGGTTAATTCGTCAGGGTTGTCCGCTGTCGCCCCTGCTCTGTGTCCTGGCTTTGGAGCCCCCGCTCTGCAAGCTGAGACGTGGGGAGGCAAATTCGGCCCTGCGCGGAATTACAATACCCGGTGGCTCAGCCGCCAATGTATTCGCATTCGCTGATGATGTCACAGTCTTTGTGTCGAGCTTCAGAGACATCGAGATCATGTGGGAGGCGCTCGCTCAGTATAAAGAATTACAGGGTCCAAGATTAACTGCAGCAAGTCAGTAGGACTACGGTTGGACGCCTCGAGTGGCAATGCAAACCTCCTGGCATCGTTCAGCTGGACGGATGGCCCGGTTCAGATCCTCGGCGTGTGCTTCGGACCGGGTCTCCAGCTTGACAAAAATTGGTTGGAGGTACAGTCAAAGGTGGAGGCTGCAGTCAGTTCGTGGCTTCCTAGGAAACTTTCCTTAAAGGGTAGAGCTGAGCCGTGCGCCACTTATGTCGTTCCTCTCATCCTTTAACGACTGGCCGTACTTCCCCTGCCTGCACAACACCTAACAGCTCTTGTCGAACTCTTGTCCTCGCTTCTTTGGGACAGAGGAAGACACTGGGTGAGCAGACAGGTTTGTATTCAACGTCTGTGTGAGGGAGGCTTGGGAATGCCGGACTTGAAGTGTCATCGAGACGCTGAGAGGCTGGCCTTTCTGAGCCACTACATGCAAGATGACCAACCGTGGCACCTCGTGGTTACTGCCGCCTTCCCCGACCTCATTCTCAACCCTTCTATCGAAAGCCATCACAGGCCGCGGGGAGAATCTGCCTACATGAAAGAGTGCCGAGCCGCGCTAAAATGACTACCAAGGTCCAGCGACCTTGTGACAGCTACCCGTAGGGAACTCCACAGGGATCTAGTGAAGGGGGCTGCCGACAACCCACTATGTGTGCGTTTGGGTTAGCAGCAGAGTGAGATCAGCTCCGCGTGGAGCTGGGCGCCAGGTTCGAGTCATCTGAACAATTCGGAGTTCTCTCTGACCTGGCGATTGGCTCAAAATGCACTTCCACTCAACAACATACAATGCAGTTCCGGGTTTTTGGAGTCGCAAGATTGTCCCTGTTGTAGGACAATGGCCATAGAAACGACTGATCATGCTGTCTTCGATTGCTGCAAACTCTGCAGGTACTGGTCGTATGTCAACGAGGTGACGACTCGCATCGTTCCTGAGCATCCTCGCCCAATTACCGTATCCAATGTTGTGGACAACGTGAGGCCGCCGTGGGACCGGGAAAGACAAATGATCTATGTTACAATCCCGGCCGTGGCAAGAATGGTGATTTGGACGTTACATCTGCAAGCTTGCCGGGGGGGGAGTGTTGTCTTTTTCTGATCAGGATCTGATCGCTTTCTTTAAACACCAACTACCGGTGAAGATCAGATGTGATAGAAGAAGGCTGCATCGCGCGGCATTTGACAGAAGATGGACACATGTAGTAAGTCTGTGTGTACGAAGAAGAGCCAAATTTGAATACGTGTTCCCGCCTAGGTGTGGAATGCATAGTACCGTAAAGTAAAATTAAACAAGTAGCCTCTCAGCTAGCTGAGTGTGTGTTCCATCCCTCCCCGATTAGGAAGCCTCCAAGATCCCCACCCCGTCTTACTTGCAATTTTTGTTTTCACCCCCTCCTCTAAATTTCACCCATCTTGGAGAGAAAGGAATACAAACCAACCCCACAAAATTTTCTTTTCTCCAGTCAGAGGGCATCCCCACTTAGAGACTGACCCGCAGAAGCGAGGTTGCTTTTACAAACCTAGTGGAACGGGCAGTCTATCAACTAGACGGGTTGGGAGGGTCCTACTAATCACCTTCCCCCCCCCTCCGCCCTCGACACAAATGAATTATTGTACCATTTTTATTGTTATCTTTTTTGCTTTTACACGTCAATAAAAAATGTTTTAAAAATTGGGAGTTAAGTAGGACGTCCCCCAATATGAAAGGGTGAATGCGGTATTATGGTGAAAGAAGATACTAGCTGGGAGAAACTTTTGATTTTGTTTAGTTCTGGAGTGACAAGGATGACCAACGACCCCCATAATCCCCCCTTTTGAGTTGGCCATGTGCCTAAGTTTTTTGTTCATTGTTGATTTTCAATGTATTTTTAACATTTAAAAAAAAAAAAAAAAAAAAAAACTTACCTGCCACTCTAAATCCTAATGTAGATCTGTTTCTTGTAAATTAATAACCCCTGTCTCTTGAAGGCTAAACAATCTGCTCCTTCCCACCAAACTGCCACTTAACTCCTACATTTCACAGCGTTTGTAGTAGAATCCTTAACTTCCAGCCCTTAACCCTCACATGCTAACTGCTTAGTCATCACTAAACATCTATACAATTCTACCCTTTAGACATGCATTGGAGTTCATTCCTATTCCAGTTAGGTATTTAACAGCCAAAGTATGTACTCGGAAGCAAAGCACACCGCACTGCAATTCACAACTATGTCTCCTCTTAGATAGCTTTGCAACACTAATACGAAACTGAACCAATGCACCTTGCTATGCTAAATGTCCATAACTCTTACTTGAAAGCTGAAATTATCTTCTCTCCATAATAGAAACACACTTTGTACCTTCAACTTTATTCGCATCTACTAAAACCCGCCCATATATCTATTTACCAAATTACACATGACTCAAAACTTACTGTCTTATCCGTACTATATTGCACTCGCATCTCAAGCCCTGCTGACATCTAAAATATAGATTGGGCACCACTCGTAGTTCAATTCTTAACACCTACTCACACTTTAATGTTATCCTAGACCTAAGCTAACATGAATAAATAAAAAAAAAATATATATATATATATATATATATATATATATAAGGGAAAGCCTCAAACCACATTATCTCCTAACAAGCTTTCTTACAATCATAGTTGCTTACACTCCATGAGCTCTACTCAACCCCTTTATCCAGTAACAATGAAATAACAATGTCCCTAATTCACTTTGAGGAGTGTAACTATTTAGCAGATATATAACCTCTACAAACTAACCCAGTAACATTAACTAACCACGTGGGATCGCAGAAATACCTGGATTAGAACCCAGGTGCAGAGCAAACCGTCTCAGTGGTGACAGACCCAGTAGATCTTTCCAGATCATCCGTCTAGGAGAAGGAAAACTCTGAAACTAAACCAAAGGGAGGGAGGCCTCTTCAGTCTTGGATGACAACCTTCCTAGAGCTGGTGACTCAAACAAATTACCGATTTGCAAACCTAAATTGCTTAAGGAGTAGATAGGTTCTGTCTTCCATATTCCTTCTTTGCCTATTAGTCAGGCGCAGAGATACTATCACAGTGATTCGACAGAAACACCCAGTGGTAGATCTTGTTTCTTGTCTAGGGCAATGAACACCGTCTCCCCACTCCCAGCACACCCCACCCCTAAAGCTGGGCACTTGAGAGTGCTTGTGTACCATATATGCCTGAGCAATTAGATTGGGTTCACCTTCCTCTGATGGGTTGAGGGTACCGGATTGACAGTTACTGGCTGCTGTTTCCGACTGGTAGTACAGGTGCCCTAAGTCTTTGGTAGCGCTTAAAGCGGCTGCTCCATCAACAGTTGTATAATATCGGGATGTTTGCAGTGCCATGTCGCGCATGGAAAGGGACCCTGCATTCATCCTCGGTGGGCTTTCCTGAGGCCACAGTCCTAGTTGATGGAGGGTTAGCTGATGGTCTACTTGTGATGCATGTGTGATACTCTCTATAACCTCCTGTTCGGCTCCCCCTAACCTAACTGAAACGCGTTAAAAATATGACGACAGTACAATCTAAAAATAAGCTTAAACCAGGCTTAGGGTCAAACAAATCCAACTTGCCTCCTCCCTTGAGGCTTGCATTCACAAATATCCGTGGGCTTAGAACTAATTTAGCTGATGTTGAAGCATTTCTCCTAACAAATACCCCGGATATCTTAGCACTAAGTGAGACTAACCTACACTCCTCCATCCCCTCTAACTACTTTAACATGCCTGGATATCTCCCACTCTGCCGTAAGGACTCTGACAGACATATGCACGGACTTGGAGTCTACATTCGTAATACCCTTCCCTTGACTAGAGAAACAAACCTAGAAACGGATGATCAAGCCTTTATGGCTTGGATTCTCTACTTACACAGATGCAGCGGGCAGCGCAACTCATAGCTTCTCTATATCTCACTCCCTATCACAAATTGTTACTTTTCCAACCCAGGAAGAACAACACGCATCACTTTTAGATCTGTTTTTGACCACAGTTCCTGATGATTGTATAACGAAAGCCGACAGCCCACTTGGGAATGCTGATCATGCAGTGATAATGGTTGAAATCGTCCTAAACTCTAGACCCAAAACTGAAGAGCCAGTGCTCAAAACAACGAGATATTATAAAAAGGCTGACTGGGAAGCAATCAGAGATCTTATCAGAGACGCCCCATGGGGAAATATTTTTTCTCTTCCTGCTGAACAGTGTGCAAACGAGACCACTGAATGGTTCAAAAATGCAATCGAAGCGCATGTTCCCATGCGGAAATTCTATAGCAAGCCCCACTCTCCCCAATGGTTTACTTCGACTTGCGCAACTGCCATTGCTCAAAGGCAGCATGCATTCCGCAGGTTTAACAGACATAAGTCCAGTTCAAACAGACAGAAGTACATAGAAGCTAGAAGTAACGTTAAGAAAGAAATAGCGACAGCTAAGAGGGAATTTACGGAAACCACTAAAAAACGCATCGAAGCACAAAAACTAGGAACTCGTGACTTCTGGAAAATCTACAACAGTGTAGTAAATAATGGGCAATCAACAATTCCCCCACTAACCAACAATCACGAGGTTGTTTGCTCAGCAACCGAAAAGGCTAACATGTTTGCCAGTCGGTTTGCCTCAAACTCCACACTGGACCCTTCCAACCACCCCCTACCTCAATTTCCTATGCGGACAGATGCCACACTAGATGATCTGAAAATCAGCCCTGCTCAGGTGCATGCTATCATAAAAAACCTTGACACTTCAAAAGCATGTGGACCCGATCTTATCCCAGCTGTGCTATTAAAAAAGTGCTCAGCTGAAGTAGCTTCAGTTCTCTCCAAACTCTACAACAAATGCCTTAATGAAGCTTGCTTTCCGGGCTGTTGGAAAACTGCTTCTGTGGTACCAGTATTCAAGAATTCTGGCGAAAGAACTGACCCATTAAATTATCGCCCTATTAGCCTCCTCCCACTTTTTGCCAAAATATTTGAGACCTTAATTAACCATGCTCTAGTCCAGCACTTTACAGATGCTAAACTTCTGACCGACCAACAATATGGATTTAGACAAGCCCGTTCCACAGCAGACATCCTCACTGTAATCTCTGAACGTATATACCATTCACTGGACAAAGCGGGAGAGGGCAGAGCGGTAGCTCTAGATATATCTAAGGCTTTTGACAGGGTATGGCATGAGGGTCTCCTCAGAAAGATTAGATCATACGGTATCACTGGTAGAATACTTAACATAATTAAATCCTTCTTAGATAAGAGAAAAATCCAGGTTGTCCTCGACGGTCGTACATCTAAACAATATGATATAAATGCGGGAGTGCCCCAGGGATCTATCCTTGGACCTCTACTGTTCCTGATATTCATAAATGACCTCCTCGACAAAATTGACTCTGAGATGGGTATATATGCTGATGACACCACACTCTATAGCAAGCACAACAGGAAAGCAAATGAACATATATCTAAAGTACCTATTTACAATGCCTCCCCACGGGACAGAGTTAGACACCAGGGTCGTTTTTTAACGTGGAGAAAAGGTACAAAAATAAAAATTAATCGCAGAAACACTAGAGGATGACCCCCACTCAGTAGTGGAATGGGGACAAAAATGGATGGTCACGTTCAATGCCGCCAAGACTAAACTAGTTTCATTCAATAATTACAAGAAACCTTCTCTACCACCTATAGCAATGGCCAACGACTCTTTATCTGAGAGTACATCTTTCAAGCTTCTTGGCCTAACGTTCACAGGAAACATGAGTTGGAACAATTACATTGAGGGCATTGCCAGGGCCGCTGCAAGGAAGGTGGGCTCTCTCTACCATGCTAGAAAACTACTAACACCCGAAAGTATCCTGTAACTCTATAAGGCAACCATTCGCCCATGTATGGAGTATTGCTGTCATATTTGGGCTGGTGCATCGGCTACTAGTCTCTCGCTCCTTGACAGGGTTCAAAAGAGAGTCGCAAATCTGATAGGCCCTAAACTGGCATCTAAGCTTCAGCCTCTGTCCCATCGACGAAACGTTGCATCCCTCTGCCTGTTCTACAAGTATTTTAATGGTGAATGCTCTGATGAACTGCAAGCACTTGTGCCCCCACGACGTGAACACCCTCGACAGACCCGACAAGCTGCAAAATCCCACCCCACACTGTAGAGATCCCTAGATGTAAAAGATCTTTCTACTCCGGTAGTTTCTTCCCAAGAACTGCTAGACTTTGGAATTCCATTCCAGGTCGCTGCTTCCCCAACTGTACTGACATGCAGAAGTTCAAGTGCAACGTGAACCAACATCTTGCTGCCCAAGTCCTTACATAGTACCCCAGTAGTTGTTTCCCCTGATAGTAGCCCCTACACCAAAGTGGCAATGTGCCTTGTTTGGGGTGAAAATGTAATAAAAAAAAAAAATTAAAAAAAACATGAATAAAGGATTTAATATCTTAAAGTGTAGTATCTGTTCCGGCAGATACTGCAAGCAAAGACGATATGTGGGGGCAACACCACATATAAGACCTTGGTCAATGTAGGGGAAACCCTTCATACCAATTGTCACTATCCAGCTCCCCAACTCTCCGGGGAGTTGGTGCCCATTTCCCCTTCAATCCTCACATTAAAAATCGGCCTTGCGCCTAATTTGCTCAGTGGGGGAGCAAATAAATACCTTGCCTTTTTTCTGTTGTTTTTGGCCTTCGGGCAGGGATCAAAGCAAATGCTGCACTTAAGATAATTTGTACCAGTCAATGGAGGGGAAACCCTCTATACTGGGGGCAGTTATTATTTTTGGTAACCAGAGTGCCCCCTTTTTGCCTACTTTTAGGGGAGCTGGTTTTTGCCCCACATTAAAAACGACCTTGTGCCTAATTTGCTTTGGTGGGGAAGCAAATAAATACAATAAATAGAAAAGAGGGTTTTTAATATGAATATCGATACACAAAAAAGAAACACGAATTTATAGGAGTATAGATAGATAGATAGATAGATAGATAGATAGATAGATATTTAAACAAGGTTATTACTACGTTTATTCTTTCATTTTGATTTACCCCCCCCCACACACACACCTCTAAACACCCGGACAACGCCGGGTACTCCCACTAGTAACAAATAAAATGTACTTGTGCACTTATGCTACCATACAGAAATAATAATGTTATTATTTAGAAACGCAATTTACTTTTATAAATATACTAGCATTTCAGCCCGCCATTGGGGAAGGAAGAGTGTTTTGTTAACTATTCTGTATTTTCACCTAACAATTATATAAAAAAGATATCGTGAAACTTGAATTTATTTTTAACTCATTGTCAAGACCATTTTTTCGAATCTGTAAAACAAACCCATTTTTTTTTGTTTGTTTTTTTTTTACTGAGGATATCTAAATAATAATAATAATAATAATAATAATAATAATATCTAAATAATAATAATAATAATAATAATAATAATAATAATAATAATAATAATCATCATCATCATCAGGCAGTTCAAAAAGAATTGCATTGTGATGCATTTTGTAAATTTTTACCTTGTTTCCACCTTAACATTTTTCTTTAAAATGACTACCTTTTAAGGTTTTCGGGTATGCTGAAAACGAATATCGCATTTAAATTTTCTGCAACCAAGTAGCTTTCTGGATATTAAGCAATGTCATTTCTTATGTTATTTCTGGTGGCCATCTTTGTATGCGCGTTTGTGCATAGTTTCTCGGTGTTGTGTTTGCGCATACCAAGATGGTCACCAGTGATAACATAAGAAATGACATTGTTTAATATCCGGAAAACTACTTATTTGCAGAAAATTTAAATGCGATATTCGTTTTCAGCATACCCTAAAACCTGTAAAAGTAATCATTTTAAATGTTAAGGTTGAAACAAGGTAAAAAAATTACTGTTTTATTTCTTTGTTTACAATAATTGAATTTTCTACTGAAAAACACCAATAGAAAAAATTTTTTAAATTACCACCAATTGGTGAATATATAGTTGTTGCTTATCAGGATTCCTGGTATCCTGGTACTGTGAAAGTTACATCGAGGATTCATGTAGAGTATAATTTATGTTTGCATCTCAGAAAATAGGGGTATATTTTGGGCCAGATAGAGAGGATTTACAAAATTGAAAATTGGACTGGTCCCAAAATGCATAAGTTCTGGTCGACTATAGGAATTTCCATCTTTTACAGAAATCCAAAATCTATATGAAAAATTTTCTTCAATTTATTTATGAGATTAATTCATATCTACTCAATTTTTTTTATTCTTTGAGGGGAGTAGTGAATACCGGCCATGGATGTTCTTTAGGCATTCAATGGCTACACTCAAGATTAAGCTCTCCTTTGGTGATGAAGCAGGAAAATGACTGCTTTGTTACAAATTTTGGAATCGTCCCATCGCTAGTTAGTATATGACGTCACAAACAGTAAGTCTGAATGAAAACCTGGCAAAAAACGGAGGAAGATCTCTCTTTTGGCCTGTGTGCTGAGGGTGTTCAGACACTATTTTTCAAAACTGGCATAATCCCTGCCTCTTTGGGAAGTGGGCAAGCGAAAGTTAATGTAATTTGGTAAAAGAATAAAGTATTAAAAATTTTGAGCCATTGACTTTCAACCTTGAACATTTTAATAAATGCAAGAGTTCAGATCCGTCCTATTATTCCCATGTAAATAATATACTATGGAAAAAATTGAATGAAGAATGGACACAACTAAATCTTTACATTCAGAAGATGAATATATTTGATTTAGAGTCTCTTCAAATGATCAACATTTCAATAGAGTTAAAATTCTTAGAAAAAATATTTGACTCTTGTGTAATTGAACTCTAGTTTAAATCTCATTATGATCAGAGATAAGAAAATGTAAGTGAGGGGTTAATGCCTCCTCCAGGGACATTATTTTGTATATCATTTTGAAGCTTTTATATATGCTATAATATTACTTATGAAAAGTTGTATCAAATTCACTACCTTCATGTACTGCCGTATTCATTTCTATAAAAAAACAATTACTTCTATCACAGCACAAGCAAAGGTGATATCATTCTCAACTTAAAAAAATCTTTGTGTATTACCACATCCAGATGTGTTGCTTTGACATATCAACCTCTTTATTATTATTTAATGAAATTTAATAGGAGAATACTTAATGGAATCATTTCATTATTAAAATGTTACCTAGTGTTGCGGAAATTTGAGGGTTAATACCTTTTCTCAACGGTATTAACAAATCTGATATGATTAGAATGCATACTGTTTTACAATAAAAATTCAAAAATGCATGATGTATTCAGTTGTAACTGGTGTAACTACTGAAAACGATTCAATTTCTATCATTGTCATTGTCATTATTACTGTTGTCATCAGTTTAACATTAATTATTTATATGTTGGCATGTATTAGACAACTTTTAGAAATTGACTTTTAAACTAACCTATCTGTGGCCAAGCATTGATTTAGTCTTCTTTCTCCTTGACCTTCCCTGTAAACTGAGTCTGCTACCTCAATTGTGGCCATAGCATCCTGATTTGCATACATGGTCATAGTTGTGGTATTCACCCTGTGTCGGTTGGACTAGCTCTTTCCAACAAGTTCACCAGGTCCCAAACACTGGCTGACCAAACTCAGCAATCCAAGTCTGCTTCCGTTATGAATGCAAGCCATGAACCAGAGTAAAGTTAAGGGCCCAGAATCAGTTCAGCATCCTGCTTTACTATCCAGGACTAGGTTTTGAGTTAGCCATCGGTGTGGTGGTGGTCAAAGAGTGTGACTGAACCAGCAAAGGTGTCAGATTTTTGGAGAGAGTGGATCTTGCAACAAGCGCAAACTTTATTGTTAGAGATAAATTGTTGCGAACAGACATGGTATGAAGTGATGATCCAATAACTCCAATTTACATAAGTCTGCATACAGCTCCCTATACTGTTCCTATTTATTCTTTCTCAAAGATATACTCCTGTTTTTAGACTTGAATGTTATGTCATTTTAATGGACGTTTTAAGACTTGAATGTTATGTCATTTTAATGGACGTTTTAAGACTTGAATGTTATGTCATTTTAATGGATGTTTTAAGACTTGAATGTTATGTCATTTTAATGGATGTTTAAGACTTGAATGTTATGTTATTTTAATGGATGTTTTAAGACTTGAATGTTATATTTTAATGGATGTTTTAAGACTTGAATGTTATGTTTATATTAATGGACGTTTTAAGACTTGAATGTTATGTCATTTTAATGGATGTTTTAAGACTTGAATGTTATGTCATTTTAATGGATGTTTTAAGACTTGAATGTTATGTCATTTTAATGGATGTTTTAAGACTTGAATGTTATATTTTAATGGATGTTTTAAGACTTGAATGTTATGTTTATTTTAATGGACGTTTTAAGACTTGAATGTTATATTTTAATGGACGTTTTAAGACTTGAATGTTATGTCATTTTAATGGATGTTTTAAGACATGAATGTTATGTTTATTTTAATGGACGTTTTAAGACTTGAATGTTATGTCATTTTAATGGATGTTTTAAGACTTGAATGTTATATTTTAATGGACGTTTTAAGACTCGAATGTTATGTCATTTTAATGGATGTTTTAAGACTTGAATGTTATGTCATTTTAATGGATGTTTTAAGACTTGAATGTTATGTCATTTTAATGGATGTTTTAAGACTTGAATGTTATATTTTAATGGATGTTTTAAGACTTGAATGTTATATTTTAATGGATGTTTTAAGACTTGAATGTTATGTTTATTTTAATGGACGTTTTAAGACTTGAATGTTATGTCATTTTAATGGATGTTTTAAGACTTGAATGTTATGTCATTTTAATGGATGTTTTAAGACTTGAATGTTATGTCATTTTAATGGATGTTTTAAGACTTGAATGTTATATTTTAATGGATGTTTTAAGACTTGAATGTTATGTCATTTTAATGGATGTTTTAAGACTTGAATGTTATTTTTATTTTAATGGACGTTTTAAGACTTGAATGTTATGTCATTTTAATGGATGTTTAAGACTTGAATGTTATGTCATTTTAATGGATGTTTTAAGACTTAAATGTTATGTCATTTTAATGGATGTTTTAAGACTTGAATGTTATATTTTAATGGATGTTTTAAGACTTGAATGTTATGTTTATTTTAATGGACGTTTTAAGACTTGAATGTTATGTCATTTTAATGGATGTTTTAAGACTTGAATGTCATGTCATTTTAATGGATGTTTTAAGACTTGAATGTCATGTCATTTTAATGGATGTTTTAAGACTTGAATGTTATGTTATTTTAATGGATGTTTTAAGACTTGAATGTCATGTCATTTTAATGGATGTTTTAAGACTTGAATGTTATGGTTTTTTAATGGATGTTTTAAGACTTGAATGTTATGTCATTTTAATGGACGTTGCTAGTTTTGCTCCACTCTATTATTATTTTCATAATACTCGACTAAACTCAAATTTATGATTTTCCTCCTGTAAAACATTTACAGCAAAAACTCTTCTAGCTACAACGAGTCTAAAGAATTTTCCTTTCTTGCTCTGTACTCTAAAACCTAAATGGAGTTTCCAAGAAGTTTTTTCAAAAAATTTACTATCTATGTAATACAATAACACAGGGCAGTTGAATACAATACAAACATTTTTTAGTTCAATGTCAACAAATTCTTGCTGACTATAAGTGGAGATTCATTGGTAAAAACAAATGTCCTTAAACTATTGTCTTTATTAACTAGTTTTAACTTTTATACATCATCACATTGCATACACATGCCTGATAGACTATAGTTAATAGTAGCAACGCTCTTCAATTAAGTAACGGTGGAAGTTCCCTGAACTTAATCCATTCCTAATTCTTGCAATTACAGGGACATTGAACCTTTCTATCCTCGAATAGTATCACCAAGATAATAAAACTTCTAAACAATAAAAATTGAGCTGCATCCAACTCCCTTTCCACAAATCAAGTAAAGAATCTTTTCTTTCTAGAAACTTTTCAACTCAGATTGTTCGCGAACCCACCCGTGTGCCCGATACTATTGGTCAATATGCAAGCCTTCTAGACCTTTTTCTCTCAACTTCCCCTGAGCTACGTTCATGTTCCGTTCATACTCCTCTAGGATCCTCCAACCACTCCGTTGTATCAGTTAAGATAAAAATGAAAGTCCCTAGACGTACCCCTCCACTGTACTGTATAGCGATACTCTATGGCTGACTGGGATAGCTTCGGTACATTCATATCTGATTTACCTCTGCATTCCATGTTTAAAAAGGATGTGTCCTCTATAGTATCAGATCTGACCGAATGGTTAATTGTATGCATAGATCAATTCATACCATCTAAAAAATTCCAACAAAAACCTAACAGCCAGCCATGGTTCTCCCCAGAATGTGCTGCTGCTATCGCGCACAGAAATCACTTTTTCCATAACTACCAACGTAATAGATGCACTGAGACTAAAGCTGCTTTCAGGAATGCCAGCAACCACTGTAAAAGAGTAATAAAAAATGCAAGAGAGCTATATGTCCAGTCTGTTAAATCCAAAGTAGCTGATCGGTTCCCACCAGTTTTGGCAAATACCAAATAGGATCCTGAACAGAAGTGTGCGTTCTATCCCAACCATTATCAATGGACCAGAGGTCATCTCATCAGCATCAGACAAGGCCAAACTATTTGCTAAGAACTTTGCAGCTAATTCTACCCTATGCGATGAAGGCCATCAACTCCCCATATTTCCTCCTATAACACAGAACACGCTAGGTAACATACAAATATCTGTGCATGAGGTCACCAAGCTAATCAAGAACCTGGATTCCAGTAAAGCAACTGGCCCTGACGGACTCCCAATTATAGTGTTAAAAAAGCTTCAACCAGAACTTGCTCCCATACTTACGAAACTGTTTAAGCATTGCCTTAAGGAGAAGTGCTTTCCGACTCCCTGGAAAACCTCATCAGTATGCTCTTTATTTAAGAATTCAGGTGATAAGTCATCTCCCTCTCAGTACAGACACATAAGTCTCCTGTATGTTATGAGTAAGTTGCTGGAATCCATATTAAATAGAGAAATAGTAAACCACCTCAGCAGAAACAATCTCCTTAGTGACACACAATATGGTTTCCGTTCTGCAAGATCTACCGCAGATGTGCTAACGGTTATATCTCACAGGATTAGTGAATCTCTTGACAAAGGCTTCCTTTCTAGGGAAATTCAAGTATAACTGGAAATGTTTTCTCAATCATTAAATCATTTCTCTCCGATAGGCTCATAAGAGTAGTGGTCGATGGACAAAAATCAGAGGCCTGCAGTATTAATGCTGGAGTCCCTCAGGGGTCAATCCTGGGCCCAACTCTCTTCCTGATCTACATCAATGACCTCCCTAAACACATATTTAAATCATTCGTTGACATCTATACTGATGACACGACCATCTACGGCAACACATCAAAGGCTGTAAATGACAAAGTTCTCTCTGATTCTCTCTCCTCTGATCTCGAGCGCGTGGTTCAGTGGGGGAAGACCTTTAATGCATCTAAAACCAAACTCCTATCTTTACATCATCAATGCTCAGATCCCCATCTGGCATCAATTGAAATGGATGGCTCCCGACTAGGAGAAGCCCTGTGTTTTGACAAGCTTCTGGGTTTGTCCTTTACTCCTGATCTGAAATGGAACACGTACATCAAGTCTGTTGCCAAGGTTGCTGGAAAGATGGTGGGATCCTTCTACTGCTCCAGAAGATATCTCACTACTGATGCAATTCTCTATCTATATAAAAGCCAAGTACGTCCAAGGATAGAATACTGCTGCCATATCTGGGCAGGAGCTGCTAAAAGCAGCCTATCCTGCCTTGACAGAGTACAAAATAAACTTTGTGGCTTAGTGGGGGATGCCCTTTTCTCTACCCTGCAACCTCTCTCCCACAGAAGAGACGTTGCAAGCCTATCCTTGTTTTATCGTTATTTCTATGGCAGGTGCTCATCTGAACTCCAATCTCTGGTCCCCCCTCGCCAATCTTTCACGAAAAACACCCGTCTTGCTGAATCCACTGTGAAAAATTTCCCCCACTCTTTATCTGTGCCTAAATCAAAACGTGGATACCATGAACAAAGCTTCTTTCTTAGAACTGCACGCCTGTAGAACTCTGTTCCGCCTGCCTGCTTCCCACCTGACTACAACTTGGATGTGTTCAAGTCCAACGTTAACAAATTCCTAATGAACCGCCCCCTTAAGTAAACATTTCATCAAATCTCCACACTAACCCTTATCCCTGAGTGGCTTCTGGGCCTTGATAAGTGGTGACCACCGTGTAAAAAACAAAACAAAAAAACCCACTAAAATCACCGATCAGCACTTTGATCTTGGTAGCATCTACTCTGTGATCTTTACTTTCCATAGCATTCCTTCACTTCTTTGACTCAACAAGTAGACATATTGTTTCACACTCAAGTACTAAATCATCAGCATATAACATCTCTTCCAAAAAACCCTAACACAATTCCTTGAACAAGAAGACACACACTCACTACAGATCTATGGTATACTTCTACTTTAACATTAAAGCTGTCAATAAATGTGCCACTAATTTTCACATGACTTTGAGCATTTCTGTACATCAACCTTTACCAACCATGCATTTTTCCCTAGTTTATGCAAAACCCACTCAACATCTTTTGGCAATCCATCAAAAGCTCTCTCCAGATCCACAAAATAAAATTAACTGATACCAGCCAAAGGTGGTCTTTCTTTGTACAGCACAGATTCGAATCAGCATAAAAATATAATACATTCTGCTCCTATCAAATCTATTCTGATCTGTTATACAAATGAATATGGCATCAATTTTGCACCAATCTCAGTTTTCACCTTAAAATTGATGACCTACTGTTTATACTTGTGAGTAAATTCAATATTATAGATGTTGTGGAAAAAATGAGAGCGAAATTGATTTTTTTATCAACTTTCCAAAATGAAAACGGTTTCCCATTGGATGAATGTACTTGAAATTCTTGACATTAAAATCATAACATTAAAAGAAAATTTGTCACAATGAAATGAAAAAAATTATCAATCATATTTTTTTTAATTCAATAATAAATATTAAATGATGAGGACAGAGGTGTCATATATATCTGCCAATTGAAAATGCTTGTTAAAATCAAGATATAAAACTCAACAATAAAAAGAAAATTTTTGCTTCATCTACTTACAGGCTGGTGTGGCTACATTCTGTAATTGCAATCGCAAAGAAGAAGAAAGAGCTGATGGAAAGTCCTGTCCGTCTCCTTCACCCGAAACATGTGACAATAATTCTTCAACTTGAACAATTAAATTACTGAGCACTTCAGCTTGAATGCCAGATTCAGAATTGATTGTTTGATCATTGGTCCCTGTCACTGCATCTGTTTGGGTGGCCGCATCCACCCATGATGTGTTTAGAATGTCCACATTGCGGATTTCAATCTGTTTGGTCTTCAACAATTTTTTCTCCCGAATTGTACGCAATGTCTCGGCAAGGAGTTCATGGGAACTGCTGCTTGTCTCCTCATCATCCTCATCATCCCCATCATCTTCATCATCATCATCATCATCAAGGTTGAGTGGTATGTAACTGGCAAGCCGCATTTCGTCAGCTTCCTCAGCGTCATAGAATATATCACCACAGGAATCATTGTCATCATCAATAACACATTCTGTACCATTGTGGACAACAGGCAGACACTCATCTTGTATGACATTAACTTCACTATCAGTACCATTTAAGGGGGTTGCACTGACAAGGTAGTCGTGGGAATATCCATTTTTTAAACTGTCTGTGGTACTCTCCTCGGATGCCTCCTCAGATGATTGATGTGTGTCAACTGTATTTCCCATCACAGACTAAAAAGAAATGAAATAAAATGTGTTAAACATATTTGCTAAACATTAATACATTAAATTCCACACATTCAAAAGATATGGATATATCCTTAATTTTTTACACTACTTTCAACAATACTTTAGATTCTACAAGAAAATTGCACCTCTTCTTGGGCTTCTATTGAAGTCATTGGTTCATGTTTCAGGTTATCTTACCTATTGATCCTAAATCATATTTGTGTCTGAGTGTGTTGTTTCACAATTAGTGAAACCATGTTTATTCAATTATATTTCATCTTTTATTTACACCAACCCTTTAATTTATGAACCTCAATGTAACTGCAGAGCATATAGCAAATAAATGATAAAAGTCTATATTCCAAATTTCAAAATGTTGACCATCTTACCGTTTATTTTCTGTAGTACGTTGACACGCACAATTCTTGACAACATCTGCTTTGTAGCGCAAAATCATTCCTGTTATATGTCTAGTAGTTCTTTGCGAATGGCCTTACATATGGCTGATGTTATCTCATTGTTGAAATATGGTATTTTATGAAAGCATATTAATGTGTGGTTGTTTTCTGCTAGATGTCCTAAGATGCTATAGGGTTTTTGTGGGATATCCATTTTGTTTGAAGACTTGTTGAAATTTTCTAGCATACAACTGGCACACATTGGTTCAACATTAAGACAACACCTATCTAAAAATTAAACCAAAACTACACCTAGGAACAAACTATGATCATTATCTAACTGCCCCACAAAAAACACAGGACCATACGATGCACATATTCAGTGTATCAAATCCAATGCATCATATGCAATAAGTCTTACATTGGAAGTACAATCAGGCTGTTGCATATCCAAATCAAAGAACACATTACCACCAAAACCTCATCTTTTTATAAACATGTATCTCACACATACAACCCCAATAAAAATATAATTGTTAAAATACTAGCAACCGAGAGAAATCAAGGAAATCTGAGATTAAAAGAAGCGTATCATTCGAAATGGAAGATGAAGTAATTCTCCAATAAAATGTGTCAATATTTGATTTTCTTAAATAAAAAAAACTACTTGATAGATTTACGTGATTTTTTTAATATGAAATCTTTATGCATACATCAAAAACATTTTTAAAGATTTTTCTTGAAAAAAATTTTTTTATAGGCCCAAATGTAGATAAGCACCAAAAAAAGATAACAGAATTACCTCTTCCAAACAATTAATGTAATTTTAAACATTCAAAAATATTATTTCAAAACAAAATAAAATTCAACAACCAATTAAAATCAAACTGAAAACGGCATCATAGAAAGTTGATGAAAATGGGGGATGTCCCCAAAAATATTTGAGGAAATATACCATTTACACTTAGGTAAATAAATATTTATTGAAAATTATTGAACCCTTTGAATTATTTATCATTATTTATCAATTTGTTTTCAACAACTAAATAAATCCTGCATTGACAAACCTTCAAACACACTTTATATATATATATATATATATATATATATATATATATATATATATATAATATAAAGTATAATATATATATATATATATATATTATAATATAAAGCTGAACGTCTGTGTGTGTGTGTGTGTGTGTGTGTGTGTGTGTGTGTGTGTGTGTCTGGTCACGAATAGGCTCCTATATGGTTGACTATTTTAAAAAACTGATTACATATAATGATACAAGATGTATCAAGGATCAGAAATGGGTATGTTTGATCTGGCAGAATGGTGGTTAATAAAAATTGTGGGGTCTGCGTTCGCACCTGACCCACAAAGTATGGAAATAAAAAAATTTTTTAAAAATCGTTTACAAGGGTTTTTGATATAGCTGTACATAAGAATACTTTGATAAGTATGTTTACACTTAAATAGGGATGGTATAATAAAATTGTGGGGTCTGCGTTTGCACCTGGCCTTCATAGAATGGAAATAGGCACAAACTTTAATAAAGACTTTTCATATCTATCTGCGTAAGTATACTTTGATAATTATGTTTCAGTTTGAAGAAATATGGTATAATAAAATTATTGGGTGTTCGTTCGCACCTAACCTCCATAGAGTGGAAATATGTCACAAAGTTTAACAAGGTTTTTTAATATAGATCCATAGAATATTGTGAGAAGTGTTTCAGTGTGAACAAGTATGGTATAATAAATTATGGGGTTTATCTATTCTATTTTTACTTTCATCTTATTTTTCTGTGGTTTGGATACCCTCAAATTCGAAGCTATCTCTTTACAACCCTTCCTTTTCATAACCTGTCATACTTTCATAAATCAGAGTCCATTTTCTGTAGGCTGTTTTTGAACCCAGTCAATGACGGGTACTTTTGTTAGTTTAGCTAGTTTTACAAACAAATAAATGTGAAAGCTATTTTTCATTAATCAAAACTATCCTCATATCAAAAATTTTACACAATATTTTCATGTATACTCACAGGAAACAAATATAAAACATACTCAAAGTTAGAATTTATTTGCATATTTATTTGTTAAACATTGTCAAATAATTTCATCTATTATATGAATATCACCTGTCTGTTTAAATGTATGTATGTGTATACCAAGGTTCCATTAAAAAAAAAAAAAAGGAAAAAAAAAAAGAAAAAACAAATAACGTGGTTTAAAAAAATGGTTTTAAACTTCAAACTTTACAGGTAAAATTCTAAAAAAAACACTACTTGTTTTTTGTTTTAAATTTGAATATATTATTTATTGACCTTTTCTCTTCAATTTGTGAGTAAATTAATTATTTACTTTTCAGTGAGTAAATTAATTATTTACTTTTTAATAGAAACTTGAAAATGGGGGGGGGGTCGTGAATTTAAAAAAAACCGTTTGTCTAAAATATTATATTCGGTTTATTGGAAAGAACATAAAATTTCACATTGACCCTGAAAATATCGTAAATATAGAATCAATAGAAAAATTTTGATAGATTTTTAAAGTTTAAAAATTGAAAAATATTGAGTTCGGAAAATTCATTACTGTTTTTAAAAAAAAAAAAAAATATTTCTATTACTTTTAAAACAACTTTAATAGTTTATTTTGGAAGTATAATCCATAAAGAAAATAAATAACCCACTTTTAACAGAGAAATTACGAGATTTTTATATTTTATTCGCAGTTTCGTGTTAGGGGTGTCAAAAATTCCTACAAAAATTCTGATACACCTAGTGCTACACAAAAGGATTGGATACATTACATTTTTCTTCATAAGTTTAATTAGGGTTCAAGATTTTGCCTTTAAATATCTTGGTAGTTTGCTGAGTAGAGATGGAACATTAGATGCTGAAATAACTCCCAGAATAGCCCAAGATAGCTCTGCTTTTTGTAGGCTTGAAAAACGTGTCTGTTTGGATAGGGGATTCAGTGTAAAGACAAAGATAATAATCGAATATTCCTCAAGAAATTTTTTTTTTTTTTACAAACTACTTAAAAATACAAACCAATGAACTTTTCTACCATAAAAGTAACTTTTATTAACTATGGTAACATTTATTTCTTGTATATTTATATTATTATATATATAATAACATTTTCTCTTTGTAAGGAAACATCATTTTGTTGGTCACTCTTGGTTACGAATGGAAACAAAGTTGATATAAAAAAATATATTTTCGCAAAAATTATCTTTACTTTCATCATATTCTGCTTAGGGTAAAATTTTTGAGTATCAAAACCTATCTCTTTACAACCCCCTCCTTTTCATAACCTATCATACTTTCATCAATCACAGTCCATTTTCTGTAGGCTGTTTTTTAACCCAGTCAACGATGGGTACTTCTGCTAGTATATATATATATATATATATATATATATATATATATATATATATACCTTTCTAGAGGTTTAACGAATCTTCAGTATGTAGTTCATGTTTCTGATACATACGGTAGACAAGTTAGGACCCATGCACACAATGATCTTTGTCTTTACACTGAATCCTCTATCCAAACAGACACGTTTTTCAAGCCTACAAAAAGCAGAGCTATCTTGGGCTATTCTGGGAGTTATTTCAGCATCTAATGTTCCATCTCTACTAGGCAAACTACCAAGATATTTAAAGGTGTCAGTGACCTTTAATTTCCACCCGTCAGCCAGAACAGTTGGTTCCACATATTGCACACCAGTTGGAGGTGGAATACATAACATTTTTTTTCTCAAACTAATGGTCAGATCAAAAACTTTGCAAGCCTTTTGAATGTGGACATATATCTCAGTATCCAAGAAGCCATCCCTGGATAATACACTTCCAAGGTGAACAAAAACATCCACCGCTTCAAGCTTAGTACCATTAACCAAGATGTTTGGATGAAGGTACTCCTGACCAGGGGGAGGCGTAAACATCAGTTTAGTTTTCCTCAAGCTGATTTTCAGCCCGAATGCATCACAGGTTTGTTAAAAGTAGTCCATAAAATTACTTGCATTGTTAGGTACTGATGATGTTACTGTAGAAAGCCTGGGTGACTTCTTCATTCACTTGCAAATCGAGAGGAATCGACTGCATGAAAGTGGAATTCTAAGTTTCATGATTCGATCAGTCACAGCAGAGGGTCTTTCAATTTTGTCCACTGGAGCTGATCTTATTGTGAACCCCACCCTGCCATCATGATATTTGCCCCTTTGACTTTCCAAACAAGAATATAGAGTATCCTGAACCTACCTCAACCAAATGGTCTTCCTTGGGGAGGTGAGTCTCTGATAGAGCAGCTATATCAATATTTAGTCTCTCAAGTTCTCTAGTCACTAAAGCTGTTCTTCATTCTGAATGTTTGATTTGTCAATATCCAAGAGAGTTCTGACATTCCAACAGGTGATGTTAAATTTGTAGTGTATTTTGGCTTTGCTATTGTTTCTCATATTTTTGTTCCTACGTGAGTGAACAGCCATCAGTTGCAGGTAATGACCACCTTAAGTTGACAGGCAATGTTTAATGCACCTTTTCTAGCATCTTCTTACAAGAGATAGGTGAGCAGTGCTCTTCTTGAACAGGGCTGCTCAACCACAGAAGTCTCCACCAAAATCTGTCCCTGCCAATGAAGACAAGATAGCGATGTTAAGATTACAGCCATCTACGTGTACATTTGTGACTATGCACTTCCAACCTGTTAAGTCTGTTCACGTCGCCACTCTTCCATCGCCATAGGACTTTGAAAAGACAGCTTCAACAGCTGCAGAATTGAGACATCTGTACATCATTGGATTTAAATGATGTAAGCTTGTATCACGCTTACTCCACTGGGCTTTAAAAACAATGATCCAGTGACAAGTCGAAGCAAGATGACTGGTAGTTATTTCAGCTGCAGGTTTTATATTAAAGTTCTCCTTATTCTACATCAGTTGCCTTCACTACGGCTATAGGAGCCCCATCTGCCTCATCTCTCTCTCTCTCTATATATATATATATATATATATATATATATATAATTATGTATATAAATGAGTACGTTTTGAAAGCTGAAAACAACGCATTTTTCTAATCTATCTATCTATACTCCTATAAATTCGTTTTTCTTTTGTGTGTATTGATATTCGTATTAAAAACCCTCTTTTCTATTTATTTAAAAAGAAAATACAATTTTCTTATATATGGGTTGTGAAATTGCATTCACTAGCAAAAGATCTAGTTAATTTGCATATTCTTTTAAACATTCATTTTAATTAATTCCCTATTAGTTTTTTCGGTTTTCTTATGGGATGATCTATACGTGTAATTATATTCATGCAGATATTCTACATGACTAGCATTTCAGCCCGGCGTTGCCCGGATGTGTATGTTGAGCAAAAAAAAAAGTGGTAGTAGGAAGGCAGGCTCGAACCCGTACCGCAAAGGAGGAAAAGAACGGGGTAAAACCTAACGTTTATGCTGCTACGACTACCGCCAAACCGGAAGCGAGATTCTTTAAAATTAAGGCTAGACAATCTAAAGGAGAGGATAACTTTTAAAAATATCGGCGAAAAAAAATGACCCCCCCCCTGTAGAAAAGTGCCTAGTTGAAGGGGAAGATATTAATGTTTTAGCCAATTTTTCGATATTTGTCATATGAAAGGTCGAACTTTAAAACGATACTGATCTTGGTAAAATCCGTCGCCTCCATTGAAAGTGTAAGGCAGATATGCAAACAGACATACATGCATACATTTATATATTGGTAACTAAAAATTTTCGACACAAACTGATGAAAAAGCTTGCCCTATCTCTGAATACCCTTTACGTAAAATTTCAAATATTTAGACCAGAAATTGTCTGAGTAATTTGAAACAGACCACAGAGGTCAATTTTTTTTTTAACTTTGACCCCTATTATGACCTCTTAAAATTTATTGTTTTGGGTTCAAATCAAGTTATTAAGTTAGATCCATGTCCAAGGAACCTATATCTAAAATTTCAAGTGAATAGACCCAAAATTGTCGGAGGAGTTTGGTAGAGTTCTCAAAGGTCAAATCGTTTAACTTTGACCCCTTAATCGCCAAATTTCTTGCCAAAAACCAATCACATCGATTTTCCCAAATCTCAGTAACCTGTATATCAAATTTCGAGTCTGTAGACTAAAAATTAACAGAGTTATTGCGTAGGGAAATGTGCACAGACACACAGACACGTTCACTTTTATAGATATATAGATTTATACTTGCATAATATTTGCGTAAAAAGTTTACAGTAAACACAAAATTGTTTCCATATATATTTATGTATACGTATATATTTTTGTTTAATCTATCTATCAATCTAAATATATCTATAAAAGTGAATGTGTCTGTGTGCCTGTCTGTGTGCCTACATTTTCCTATGCAATAACTGTCAATTTTTAGTCTACAGACTCGAAATTTGATATACAGGGTACTGAGATTTGGGAAAATCTATGTGATCGGTGTTCGGCCAGAAATTTGGCTATTAAGGGGTCAAAGTTCAACGATTTGACTTTTGAGAACTCTACTAAACTCCTCCTGCAATTTTGGGTCTAAACATTTGAAATTTTAGATAAAGGTTCCTTGGACACGGATCTAACTTAATAACTTGATTAGAGCCCAAAACAAATGTTAAGGGGTCATAATAGGGGTCAAAATTAAAAAACATTTGACCTCTGCAGTCTCTACGAAATTACTCAGACAATTTCTGGTCTAAACATTTGAAATTTTACATAAAGGTATTCAGCGATAGGGCAAGCTTTTCAATCAGTTTGTGTCAAAAATTTTTAGTTACCAATATATAAATGCCTAAAACTTTCGACAGCGGCGACAGATCTTTACAAGATCAGTATCTTTTAAAGTTTGACCTTTCAGACAACAAATATCGAAAAATTGGCTAAAAACATTAATATCTTCACCTTCAACTACGTAGTTTTCTAAAGAGAGGGGGGTCGCTTTTTTGCCGATATTTTTGAAAGTCATCCTCTCCTTTCGATTGTCTAGCCTTAATTTAAATAGAAGTCACTTTCGGTTTAGTGGTGGTCGTAACAGCAAAGACGTCAGGTTTTTTCTCCGTTCTTTCCCTTCTTCATGGTACGGGTTTGAGCCTGCCTTCCTACTACCACTTTTTTTTTTTTTGCTCAACACACATATCCAAACACCCGGGCAATGCCGGATTGAAATGCTAGAAGTAAACGTGTCTGTGTGTCTGTGTATCTGCGTGTGTATGTGTGTCTGTGTGTGTGTGTGTGTGTCTGTGTGTGTATGTGTGTGTGTGTCTGTGTGTGTATCTGTGTGTGTATCTGTGTCTGTGTGTGTGTATCTGTGTGTGTGTCTGTGTGTCTGTGTATCTGTGTGTGTGTCTGTGTGTGTATCTGTGTGTGTATCTGTGTGTGTATCTGTGTCTGTGTGTGTCTGTGTGTCTGTCAAAACAATAAATGTTAAGGGGTCATAATAGGGGTCAAAGTTTTTTAAAAAATTGACCTTTGCAGTCTCTACCAAACTACTCAGACAATTTCTGGTCTAAACATTTGAAATTTTACATAAAGGGTATTCAGAGATAGAGCATGCTTTTTCATCGGTTTGGGTTGAAAATTTTTAGTTTACAACATATAAATGTATGTATGTTTGCATGTCTGCCTAAAACTTTCGACAGAGGCAACGGATTTTATTAAGATCAATATCGTTTTGAAGTTCGACCTTTCAGATGAAAAATATTGAAAAATTGGCTTAAAACATTAATATCTTTACCTTCAACTGGGCACCTTTCAGCAGGGGGGGGGGTTCGTTTTTTTCGCCAATATTTTTGAAAGTCATCCTCTCCTTTCCATTGTTTAGCCTTAATTTAAACCTACTTCATTTCCGGTTTGGCGGTGGTCGTAACAGCAAAGACGTCAGGTTTTTTTCCCCCATTCTTTTCCTCCTTCGTGGTACTGGTTCAAACCTGCCTTCGTACTACCATTTTTTTTTTTGCTCAAAATACACATCCAAACACTCTGGCAACGCTGGGCTGAAATGCTAGTATATAAAGAAATTTATTTGCTTATATGAGATATTTCGATACTAAACATCTTTAGCAATGAAGAGTCTGTTTTTTCTTTTGCTTTTTCTCAACCACATGGTGGAATTCTGCGTGCGAGAGTGATGGTAGTAGCCTGATGGCCTTAATAACGGCTCGATATTTAAAATAAAAAATAAAACAGTCATCAGTATGGGTGTAGCGCCAGCCACGCAAAATTGAAATTAGGAAAGAAATTTTTTTTCTTCTTCACCTGCATTTGAAGTGTTGCGTTAGTTGAAAATTGAAAATAATTACGTATATAAATGAATACGTTTTTAAACGTTACATATTAAAAAAAATGCGTTGTTTTCAGCTTTCAAATCAAATCCATTTATTTTGAAATATGCACACTTACACGTACAACAATGGCCACCACTTATAAAGAAATATATTGCTTATAAAGAAATATATTGCTTAATACTCAGAAAAATACTTATGTGCAGAAAATTTAAACACAATATTCGCTTTCAGCACAACCAAAAACCTATAGAAACAAGTTTTTAAGATAGGTTTTGTGTTGGTCTACCAGGCCCTAATTACCAAGTAAACACCACCTCTAAAAATAATTACAGAGACCCCCCCCTCCTCCGACCCAAAAAATGGTGGCTTTAAAGAGGCT
The DNA here is from genome assembly GCF_053919585.1 of Euprymna scolopes. Classification (NCBI taxonomy): domain Eukaryota; kingdom Metazoa; phylum Mollusca; class Cephalopoda; order Sepiida; family Sepiolidae; genus Euprymna; species Euprymna scolopes. Next base: position 61,154,476 of record NC_136519.1, read on the forward strand.
GTTTATTTTACGTTAAATTAATATAGAAAATTGATCGTCCACATTTTGAAACTATAATTTCTTCATATCTTGGAATCTACTCGTTTCCTTAAATTTTAAACATTATTTTTGTATTCAGCGCCCTTGAAAACCGATATTGTGATAATTTTAAAGGATATTTTTTAGGGTGAAAAGATAATACACCTTTACCAATGTTTCAATCGTAATCATTTGTTTTGCATATGAATTACAAAATATCTGATATTTCTCCAAAACCTCTAGCCTTGATGGAGAGAAGACTAAAACTCACTGTTATGGTTTCAAATGATCTGAAATAACACTAAGCAAGATGCAAGAAAAAAACAAGTGTAGATTGTATAAACAAAGAGACGAAACAGATAACTTAATACAGCAAGTAATGAGCTGTGTCAAAACTCTTCATCAGTGAGAAAAAGAAAAAAAAATTAATAAGCTTTAAAACTATCATTATGTAGCGACTCGCCACAAACATTAAAAATATCTGGACAAGGAACGTTCCAGTTGAGCGTACATCTGTTATCTACACTCACGCAAATTATGTGGGCATAAAAATTGAAACTTGGTAATTGCCGTGGATGTTTTTTAGAGCAGTACCACATGACAGTGTGTCTACTTTACATGCAATCGTCATTCAAAGAAAGCGAATTTCAAAAATATTTTTGTGACAGCTTTTGCTGGAGCCAGTCTGCACCTATAAAAAAGGCACTGTGCGCGAAACTCAGTCAGCCGAGTCAGATTTGTGTTAACAAGCACGTGACTCTCACTCTGTCTCCCGACGTTAAAACCGTTAATATGATTTTGTGCGTCTTGCACCTGGAACTCGTAAATGTCCCTGTAATATTTTGTTTACATTGAGAGATTAGAAAAACAGTCTCATTAACATAACAACACCGACGACAACTGGCATTTTAAATGTTCACAGTAGTAGCAAATATTACATAGCCCACTACACGATTCAGGTCATTATCTTTCTAATAAGTCTTGCCTTCATTTGTTTAATTCTAATCAATAGTCACTGAGATTTTGAATTTATAAAATTGCCAAAAAAGGTGGTATATATATATATATATATATATATATATATATATATATATATATATATAAGAAAGGTCACCAACAATTGCTATGTATTTTTTAACTTTATTTTATTATTCCGTGTTTTGATTTTTCATTCAAAAAGGTATCATATTAAGATCATTGTAATAATGTTTTTAAATCATTGAAATAGTTTTTTACGCGTTTCAGACGTTCTGTGAAGCGTCCTCTTTAGAAACTATTCAAAATGTAAAATATTTAAAATATATTTATAATGTGTTCAGAATGTATAAAAGCATTTTCGCAGCCATTTTGGTGACATGTTTCCGAGCGGTGGAAATGTCTGTAAATGATTCTAAAAAGGTATTCACGCATGTGGTCCACCCCTTTTGCTTTTCTCTCTCTTTTCTTCTTTCTCCTTTTACTACTTTTTTAATTTTTTTTTTTTTATTACTTGGGTGGAAGTGAGGGGCACGTTGGTACTTGGTCAAATCAGTGCCTAGGGGAGAGTGTGTGTGTGTGTGTTTCCTTGTATTAGTTTGTAGAATGTGTGTTGTAAGTAAGCCTCTGATCAGTTTTGGGTAGGATTGAAACCGCTATCTTCAGACAATTCTCACCTGGAACCGTAGAGATTCAACGTCTATCCACTGCGCTATGGGCCCTGAAGAATTGTCTGGAGATAGCGGTTTCAATCCTTTCAGGCCAAAAACGTGGTGAGACGACAACAACTATGGATAGCAGTAATTGCTGAGAATGCAGTTAGGAGATTTGGAATTCCTATCCCGTCGCGGTTACCACCTGACGAAGGCCAGAGAAATCGTTGGCCGAAACGTTGTGAAACAACAACCAATAAAGATGAGAATAATCGTCAGCAATAAATAAATTAATAAATAATACTCATTTCAATAATGAATTCCAATTAAAAAAATATACAAAATTTTAGAAGTTTCTGTTTATTTATTTATAAAATTTTTTAGAAATTTTTAATAATATTGTTGTTTTTTTTTTCAATGAGTGATTTATCGATCTCTGTTTGACTGACACACGCCCTCTATCGGCCGTCCTTGAAACTAAAATACACACATTTGCCTCATGGTACTGTCATGCAGAAGTGCCAAAAAAACTACTCGACGAGAACACAACAGTTTTTAGGCGCACTTAAACCATTAAAAAAATTACGGTAACATAAATGCATAAACATCATTTTCTTGTTTTTTTGTTTGTTTTTTACATGGAGTTCACCACTTATCAAGGCCCAATGGCCACTCAAGGATAAGGGTTATTGTGTGTACAGTAATGTTAGAAATTTCAGAATGCAAGGGCGATAACCGCGTGATCGTTCCAATCACACGATTATTTTGACCAATGGTATTGTGTTGTTCAGTTGCTGCGGAGGATTCAGAAGTGGCGGGAATATTGTGTTAAAAAAACAGATTTCAATTTTGCGTCGAGCGAAACCGACGCGTAATCTCGCTCCGTGCCTAATGAACTAATTATTTCTCCGTTCATTTAAATGCGGATACTAGCCGGAGGCTAAAATGTTCTACGGATTAATTATTTCATTATCATTGCCCGCAGGGAGGCATATTATTTTATGAACATCGATCGCAATGTGCGTTGTTCGTATTGACCAATCTGGAAGGATTTCGAGAACCCTCAACCATTTCTACAAGCGGCTGATTCTACCAGCATCTTCAACAAAAAGAAAACTACCTTCGCCTTTCAAGGCATGAACTACCCGCCATTTGGCTGAAGCTAAAGAGGACACTCTTTTGCAATACAGACTCATTTTTACCTTCTTGTAAATAAAATATTCTTGGATTTAAGGTGAGCCTTTGTTACTTTTCTGTGTCTCTTTCATTCTGCCAAAGGCAAAAACGAGTAAGAGAATTTCTTACACCGTTTTTATTCCAAAAGACATCCCCCCCCTCCAATTTTTTTTTTCTTATGAGTAATAACGTTCTTATTGCATGGGATTTCGATCCCCCCCCCCCCACCACATTATTTTGGATTTTTTTCCTTTCATTGTGTCGCCTTTAAAAAAAAAATAAGATTTAATATTCATTTTTATATTTAATTTGTAATGGTCCTTAAAAGACCATGTGCTTTGAAAAAAAATAATATATTGAATATTCATTTTTATATTAAATTGTAATGTCCATAAAAGAACTTATTCATGTAAATTGTAAACTGAAGTTTTAATTCGTAAAAAAAAAAAAAATATTTCAAATATTTTACGACAATTGTAATCGTTTAAATAATGTATGGAAAACAATTATATATTAATTCTTGAATTATAATTGATTCATTGTTGAAATGTGTTGTCGTGATGTCAGTCTGAACTTTTCTTATGGATTTAAATTCCTTGTTCATTGAGAGTTTCGAATTTTGTTGACGTAACCCCCTTCAGATAGTAGTGGTTCTCGTCGGAGAATCCTTTTCGCGCCCTTTGATTTTATTTCCCCACGTGGGAACGGCCATTTTTTTTTCTCGTGTCGTGTCCTTCGAACATGGCAAATTCAAATCTTGTTGGTCGAATAGAAGCTAAAAAGTTTCGTATAACGGCTTCTTTGGATTGGATGAACGAGAGAGGAGGTGGGCGTTGTATAAATAATTTTTCTTCCGACATCAAGAAACGATTGTCTGAAGTGGACGATTTATTAGATCAGTTAATTTTAAAGTCCCCAGATGAGGAAAGACTAAATATCTGTCGTGATTTCGAAATGTTTAAAGCGGGAGTCCACGACAGACTGGCTGAGATCCAGCCGGAGATTGAGAAATCAAGGGATATTGTTCCCATGAAAATGGAGATGGAGTGCCCCCCCTTTAGTGGGGATCCAACTCCCAATAAGTTTGAATTCCGTGGGTTCCTAAGGAAATTTGAATTCTGTACTGCGACCATGAAAAGTGCAGATAAATTATTATTGCTAAAATCCAAATTATCAGGAGAGGCGTTTAATATTATTTCTAGGTTTGATGTGATTCCCGAGAATTACGAAGCAGCTTTGGAGTGTCTGAAGGAAAAATATTTAAATCCTTCAGCAATTATGAACAAAATATTCAATGACATTATTCCACAACCAGACCATTTTGCGTCTTTGAGGGATATCAGAACCCTCGTCCAGCGAGTCAAACTTGAACTGACCGAGATGGATAATTCCTTTGGCACGGATTTTCTTACAGATAAATCCACCTCAGGAAGATTGATAGCTCATATTCTGTTCGCTAAATTTCTGAACAGTGTTTGAAGAGAAATAATGAATAAATCCTGTGAACGGTTTCCTTCTTTAAAGTCTATTTTAACGTATACGTTTGACGTTATAGACATTATAATGGCGACGCCATTAAATGCGTCAAGGCGGGAAAATTTCCCGCCAAACATGTCGGGTTCGTTGAATGCTGGAACCCTTGTGGCGAAGAATTCGGAGCCAAAACAAATCAAGTCCTTTCAGAGTAATAATAACTCTAAATCTTTCGTCAAAAATGACGAAAATAAATTTTGTAAATTGTGTCAGGTTGATGGTCACCTGACAAAAGTTTGTTCTAAATTTCCAAATTCGGAATCTAAAATTATTCGAGCGAAAGAATTAAGATTATGTCTCCGGTGCCTCGGTGAGCACTCAGAGTCCAGTTGCAGGGGGGTTAAGGGGTTCCCCTTCCCTTGCAGTAATTGTGGTCTAAAAAACCATTATTCCTTAATGTGTCCTAAAGGCTCTAGGTCCTTTGTGGGACATACTTTCGTGGCGGATCAGGACAAGAGTATTAGTCCTGTACTCAAGATATCTATGAAGGTTAAAGGGCACCCGGTTTATTTTTTCTGTCTGATAGATACGGGTAGCCAAAAATCCTTTTTTTCTAAAACAATTCTGGACCGGTTGATTCACAACCGTAATCTAAATCCTGAGACGGTACAAATGTCCGTCAATACCCTCGTGGGGAATAAGTCCTTACATCTTTCAGAGCTGGAAGTGTCTATTAAATTGGGACATCAGCGTCCTTTTTATCATTCTGCATTGTTTGCTGAAAATTTGAAATTGAAATTTAACATAAACAGGTTCGACAAGATTACGTCGAATTTAACTGAAAAAGGGTATAAGTTTTGCCCTGGTTATCCTGAACTAAACGGTTCTAACATTCTCGGTATCATTGGCTTGGATCTTATTCCTAGAATCCATAATCTCAGTTTAATTAAGTGCTTGGGAGGTTCCGCTTGGAAACTCCCCAATTATATCATTCCCTTTGGGGAGGGGTCAAGTTTTTTAAACAAAAATGATAAGGCTGTGGAAAAATTGCCAGCCTTCGATCAAGTTATTAAAACACTCCCTATGTGTCAGTCATATTTAATTGATAGTGTATTAAAGCCAGTAGCATCTTACGAGGATGTGCTGCAACCTTTTTTTGCCGGTCCTGCTGTTGAACGTGGAGTAGAAAAGTTTTTTTCTCTGGACTCCATAGGTATCAAGGATGCCAACCAGTTGTCTTCAATTGATAAGGAAAAAATAAATGCCTTCGAAGAGGCTATAGTTCTCAAGGAAGGAAAATATTACGTCGAGCTGCCTTGGGAGCATGACAAGCTTCTCAAGGTGGAGTCCAATTATGTGCCTTCACTGCGAATAATGCATAGGGTGGCCCAGTCCTTGGAAGGAAAGGGTATGTATAACGATTATATACAGGTCTTCAAAGAATACGAAGACTGCGGAATTATCGAACCTTTCTCCATTCCCCATGGAACTTATGAGAATTATAAATGGATTCCCCATCGGCCAGTAATTAAAGAAGGTCTGGGAATAACTACAAAAATCCGCCCTGTTTTCAATTGTTCGTTGAAACGTAAAGGTAGCATTTCGATTAACGACGCTGCTTATTCGGGTGTTAACATGACTGCATTGTTGCTAGATATTCTACTAGCTTTCTGAAAAGAAAAATATGTGCTTTTGGGCGATTTGCGCAAAGCTTTTTTACAGATCAGGTTAAAATCTATTAAAGATAAAAAGTAGATTTTGTTTTTTCCTCAAGGTAGATGGCAAATTGTGCGCCTACCGATTTAATACTATTATATTTGGGTTCAATGCCAACCCTTTTATATTAAGCTTTATACTTAAGCATCATGCCAAAAAATATGAAGCCGATTTAGCTTCACATTCGATTTCCAATAATTTCTATGTCGACAACTTAGTTACTACTAATAGTGACCGAGATACTCTAACCCACGTGTATAATAAAGTCCGCGACAGACTCGGAGAAGCGGGGTTTGAACTCCAATCCTGCAACTCCAATTGCACGAGCATACAAAATAAAATGATGGAAGACGGTATTATCTCGTCTTCTTCCCCCAACTTTGAAAAGGTGGTGGGGTATCAATATTCTGTTGAAAGGGATACCCTTAAACTCGCTCCATCTGTAATAGATGGCAATGCCAATACCAAACGCAAGATATTATCTCAAGTCTCAAGTCTATATGATCCATTATCTTTACTTCTTCCTGTCACCATGCAGGGGAAGATTATTATTAGTCAACTGTGGAAAAAGGAGTTGTCTTGGGATCAACAAATCCCTGAAGAAGTTAAGGCCACGTGGCAAGCACATGCCAACGAGCTGAATTGTATAGGGAACTTTGAATTTCCTAGATGTACTCTCCTAGCGGAGTCCCCTGTTGAAATTATTTGCTTTAGCGATGCTTCTAAGCATGCTTATGGGTTTTCCGTGTATGCGAAACAAGGTGCTCAGTGTTCCTTGATATTCGCCAAGGCAAAAGTGGCACCCATCAAGGGAAAATCACCACCTGTTTTGGAATTAGTAGCTATATTTCTAGCGTTTAAAGCTATTCCACAAGTTTTGGGTGCTCTAGCGCTCATCAATATCAAATCCTTTTTTGTCGTGTCTGACGCACAAGTAGCCCTGTCATGGATTTTGAATGGGAAGGTTGCGAAAAAAAATATATTCATTGAAAATCGCGTGTCAGACATTAATAAGTTCATTGAAAACATTAAACTTAAATATGGGATAAACCCTAAATTTTGATCGTCGGATAATCCGGCTGATCTTTTAACCAGAGGTATTACTGCCTCTAAGTTCAAACAATTTTTCAAATTTTGGACCTGCGGACCAGACTGGCTTAATCAAGTTGAAATCAGCTGGCCCACGTCCCCCTTGCCTTGTCTTAACAATGTTAACAGGAAGATGGTAACATGTATGTTCTCGGATGAAACTGCTTCTAACGAGAATCACTTGCCAATTAAAATATCTGATTTTTCCTCATTAACTAAGGCTATTAATGTCTTAGAAAAAGTTGTGAGATTTGGTGATAAATTACGTCACCGAAAGACTGACACCGTCAAGAGAGCTAAATTGTTGCTCTTCTCTCATTTACAAAGGGAAGCCTTTCCCACAGAACTTGCTTATTTGCAACAACCCTCAAATAGGGCTGCTCCCCCAAGAGTTACAGCCCTTGGGTTATTCCTAGATAGGGAGGGACTGATACGGACTCAAGGACGTATTCAGAACTCCGAGGTTTTTCCATATGAAGTGAAATTTCCAATATTGTTAGGAAAAAATACACACCTGACCAAATTGGTCATTATTGAAGCTCACCAGTATTGTTGTCATATGGGAGCAAATTCAACCCTTAGCAAGGTGAGGCTATCGGGTTTTTGGATCCCCCAAGGGAGACAGGCGGTGAAGTCGGTTTTCCATGACTGCGTTATATGTAAGAGAATTAATTCTCTACCGTACAAAGCACCCTCTGGGTCTCAACTGCCATCTGATAGAGTAAATTTTGTCCGGCCCTTCAAATGTGTAGGGGTGGATTTTACTGGACATTTTTTTGTCAAAAACAATAATGAGGATGTCAAAATGTACATCCTACTGTTTACTTGCATGAGTTTACGTGCTATACACTTGGAATTGGTACCGGATATGAGCGCAAGATCTTTCTTGTTAGTGTTCGTTAGGTTCACCAACTTATTTGGTGTACCAACTCATATGTATTCCGACAATGCTAAATCTTTCATAGCGTCGGGTATTATATTATCAGACATATTTGTGTCTGATGAATTTAGAGAACATTTTAAATCCACTACTATTGTTCATTATACAATTCCCCTGTACTCTGCATGGCATGGTGGAGTATGGGAGAGATTAATTAAAACTGTGAAAGAGTGTCTTTCCAAGTTGTTGGGTAGGAGGAGGGTCAGTTATTTCGAGTTCCTAACCGCCCTTTCAGATGTTCAAAAGGCCATAAATGATAGGCCACTAACATTTATTTCAGCTTCTGATAGAGGCCTTGATGGGTTGACTCCCAACCATTTTTTGCAGACAGGATATCATCCCCGCCTGCTTATCAATCTTAGCGGTTCAGAGGACCCTTGTCCAGAACCTCCAACTAGAAATTCGCTCTTACATTCCCTTGAAATGAAGGATGAATTTGACAGTAAATTCAAAGGTATTTGGCATAATGACTACTTGCTCTCAATTAGAGAAGTAGACGCCCACATTACAGAAAATGAAACCTCTAAAATATCAGAGGGTGAAATTGTTCTTATCAAAGCTCCTAATAAGTCCCGGCCCTTCTGGGGGTTGGGTAAGGTAGTAAAATTATTGGTCGGAAAGGACAACAAGGTTCGTTCAGCCTCAGTGCTGAAAGACGGGTGTGTCCAAATTCATTCCTTAAAAAATATTTATCCTTTAGAGATAAAACATAATCCTGAACCTGCATTAGCAGAATTTGCGGAAGAAGGAGGCCTCTTCTTTTGCCCTACATGTTCAGTCGCCAACGACGGAACAACACCTATGGTGTGTTGCGACTCGTGCAATGAGCGGTACCATTTTGGTTGTGTCGGGGTCGACCAACAAGTTACCGTTGAAGATTGGGTGTGTCCAGATTGTGCGGACCAAACACCAAGTTAATAATTGTATATTCCTTTTATAGACTCATCAGTAGAGTCATACCTTTTATTACTAATAAATTCTCTGTTTGCCATAGAGAGATCCGTTATAAGTTCAGATTGACAACAGACACACATTGAATTTAATTGCTATTATTGTGTTAATATTAAGTCCTTTGGGACAGAATTTCATTGTAATAACTTGTCCAAATAGGCGACAATCCTTAATTTCCCGATAAAAAAGAAAGAAATGAGTATCCATTTCTTTCTCTTCCTTCCTTTGGCAGTGTGTTAGAAATTTCAGAATGCAAGGGCGATAACCGCGTGATTGGAACAATCACGCGATTATTTCGACCAATGGTATTGCGTTGTTCAGTTGCTGCGGAGGATTCAGAAGTGGCGGGAATATTGTGTTAAAAAAAACAGATTTCAATTTTGCGTCGAGCGAAACCGACGCGTAATCTCGCTCCGTACCTAATGAACTAAGGCAGGGTTCTACCCCATTTATTTCTCCGCTCATTTAAATGCGGATACTAGCCGGAGGCTAAAATGTTCTACGGATTAATTACTTCATTATCATTGCCCGCAGGGAGGCATATTATTTTATGAACATCGATCGCAATGTGCGTTGTTCGTATTGACCAATCTGGAAGGATTTCGAGAACCCTCAACCATTTCTACGAGCGGCCGATTCTACCAGCATCTTCAACAAAAAGAAGACTACCTTCGCCTTTCAAGGCATGAACTACCCGCCATTTGGCTGAAGCTAAAGAGGACACTCTTTTGCAATACAGACTCATTTTTACCTTCTTGTAAATAAAAATATTCTTGGATTTAAGGTGAGCCTTTGTTACTTTTCTGTGTCTCTTTCATTCTGCCAAAGGCAAAAACGAGTAAGAGAATTTCTTACAGTAATCAAAGGGATAGTGCAGCAATAGTATTGGAGAATTGGTAAGGTGTCATTACTTAGGGGTGGGGGCGGTTCATCAGGAATTTGTTTGTTGTTGTTGTTGTTGTTGTTAAATCTGGCAAAAAAAAAAAAAATAAACACATAACAAAATAATCTAAAAATTGTAAGGTTCAAGCTAAACTGAAATTTTTATTTTTATTTTGGAATAAAAAATAATCATTAAAACAAAAACAGTTGGGGTTTGTATTACTGTACACATAGATTCGAAAAAGTTGTCAAAAAACAAATATATAAATAAATGTTATCAAAGGCAAGATAAGTTACTTTTCTACCAAACTGGATATATTTTTTGTGTTTTTATTCAATGTAACATATTTATTCAGCTCAATAAACATACAGTGTTTACCGATGTAATACATCGGCGATGTATTCGAAAATTCAAGATGGCGTCTCACACCCTCTTTAACACCGTAAGTATGGAAAAAGGTGTTATAAATAAAAAAAACTATACAAAATACTATTAAAAACTCGCCGAATATATGTCAATCTATGTCACGGTAACATATATTGAGCGAGTTTTTAACAGTATTTTATCCGGTTTTTTATTTATAATATCTTTTCCCACACTTACCGTGTTAAAGAGAGAATAAGACGCCATCTTGAATGTTCCAATACATCGGTAAACACTGTATGGTTTTCGAGCTGAATAAACATGTTACATTGAATAAAAACACGAAAAATATATCCAGTTTGGTAGAAAAGTAACTTATCTTGCCTTTGATAACATTTATTTGTTATATATTTGTTTTTTGACAACTTTTTCGAATCTATGTGTACAGTAATACAAACCCAAAATTTAACTTAATTTCATCAAGTAGTTTTTTTTTTTTTTTTTTTTTTTTACAGCGGAAAAACACGTTTTTATGAGAGCGCGCTGAAGGCGGCCATCTTGGATTTAAAAAAATTGTTTGAATTTTAAAAATGACAAAGGGAGATAACTCCAGGTTAAAGCGCTGACACCCCTCCCCATCTCTAATACTAGCTTTTCTTCCTAAAAAGCGAACATTTTGCTCGGTATCATAACAAATTGTGTTTTCGCTGTAAAAAAAAAAAAAAAAAAAAAAAAAACTTTTTGATGAAATTAAATGAAATTTTTTTTCAGAGAACTTCGTCCCATAACGGATACATACAATTCAAACTTTTTTCGATATTTTCATTTTTTAATGTCTTGACTAAACTGTACAAGTACTAAAAAAACATAAAACTTTAATTAAACATGGAAATACGATTTAAAAAATAGCGCGGATCATCACTCTCTGCATTAGCACCGATTTTTTTTATTCAAGAAAATAAAATTTCGTCTTTTTCGATATGAGAAAAACAGCGACGACAACGTAAGTAAAATGAGACCGTACACACACGCATTTTCTGGTTTTAGGAACGCTCCCTGCAAACGCGCTGCGGCGCTGCGCTCTGCGTACATTTTGCAATGGGGGCCTCTCGGTCTCACTCGTAGGTACGTCAGCCTAAAAAAATTTTTAGTTACTTATTGCAAATGTGAAACATATTTATAAATACTTTACTTTTTTAATAATCAAAGTATTTTTTAATTATTATTATTGTATACATTTGTCAGATTTTTTATAATGATTTCGGCCATACTTTTGAAATAAGTTTTAGACATGAAGTCAGTTTATAGCGGGGGAGAGTGGTTCAAATCCCCAACACCACATACACTCAATAAAATAAAAGCGAAGAGCTGGCCTGGGCGTGGCTTATCACTCGCTCGGATTCAAATTCAACAGCATTCTCATACGGATGAGGTAATGCCTGGGAAGGAGATCTCATAGTAACAGAACAGAATCACACTGATATAAGCCTGAGTGTACGAAAATGGTGTTGAAAAAAAAAGAAAAAGAAAAGAGCGCTTGTGAAAAAGTGACATTTTTGCTATTTTCGTTGAAATTGACAAATACAGACGGACTAAAAGTACTGACCTTTCTTGATGTCCATGCTTTTAACGGAATCAAACGGCACCCATTTAAAAAGCTGACCAAAAAAATAAAAGTGGAAATAAGGAGGTCGCCGGACACCGGCTGCTCACTTAACCGCTGGGTTTGTTACTCGGCTTTTAGAGTTTGCTAACGAGGAGAGAGCGGGGGGGGGGTGCTCATTCATTCTCGTCAGCAGTTTTTAAATTGCGCACTTGAGTTTCAGTTCGCCTATCAACACATGGCAAGGAATGGGTGGGTAAGGGATAGAAAAGAGGAATTGAAAAGAAGGGAGTCAGAGGGAAGTGAAGAAAAAGGGAAGAAAGGAGGTGATTAGAGAAAAGTGTACAAAGCATATTACAGAAAGGGGTGAATAATTGAAGCAGTAATTTGTAAAAAAAAAAAAAAGGAAGAGAGAAACCAAAGAGAATCACACACACACAAACACACACTAGACAGACAGACAGACAGAAATTAAGGGGAAAAGGAAAAGCAAATTTGTTTGGTTTGTCTGTTTGACGGCTTATTCCGATTATTTTCATTTCACGTTTCCTCTGATGTAACTTCCTTCATTCTTCAAGTGCATCCTTGTCAAACTCGGAAATGTTGAATTCGGGAATCGGTATTTCGACAGTAGATTTTTCTGATTCCATCAGCGGGTAGAAAGTGATAATTAGGTATGCGCAAAAATGGGCGAGCAAAAATAGGGGGACTTAGTTTTGAAAGCCGATTTATCATAATTTTTTTGTAGGTTTCCGACTACTTTTTGATTGTGTTTGAAAAATTAGAGAATAAAGTTAATTTCATAAAGGAAAAAAATATTCGTATACCTGAAAAAAAAAAGTTATGAAAAATGTTTTTACGGCGAGCAAACCAATTCAGCTAAATTTTGACGTTAAATAAATTCATTGTAAACATCCTTTAAAAGATAAATATTAGTTTTCTGGGTCTATTTCAAAGATAATTAGTAAAGTAAAGCTCTAAGATATTGCATTAAATAATAACAATAAAAACAACTTGTTTGTGCAAAAAATAATTTAATTACCGCTCAACAAACAAGTAATTCTACCGTTCGCCAAAAACGCAACAAATACAGGTTTGTAAACACGATTATAAGGAGGCTCAAAATTTCAGCCAATCGAAATGCTGTTTTAAAATGAAGTCATGATAGTAAAAGCAGGTAGGGCTGTCAGATTTCTTCTTCTTTTTTTCCATACGTGCATCCGTACATTCCTATTCTGAACGTTTATATCAATTTTATCATGTTTTAATTTAATTATTTTTTTATGTTCCTGTTTTTAAATTGATTTTCTTTTTAATTATTGTTCGAGATTATATAAAAATTATGTTACGCCGAAAGTTTCACATTCTTGCGAGCAAGGAATATAAAAATTATGCGAAATCTGTAATTAAAAAAAAAAATAGAAATATTTTCGCTATTATAATTTTTTGTGTGTGAAAATATTAAATAAACAATGGTTAATTCAATGGTAATGTCGGTAGTTCGAGAAATTCATTTTTCTTCGAGTTATATCGAATTCATTAATACGGATTTTAGGGGCTTTTTTCGTAATGTCCTGTAAAAATTATTTTTTTATTATTATTATTGTTACAAATTACGATACTTTATTTATATAGAAAAAAGCAAAAATAAATTCTTGCGTTTTTTATTTACTACTGAAAACCATAACTTTAATAAAGGTATTTTTTGTTTAAACAAAATAATGCATTTCCACTAAGATTTAAATAAAAATGATGGGTTCATTATATTCCGCGATCATTATTTGATAAATACTGAAAATTTCATTAAAATTGGTTAATTTCCTGATTTTTGGTGGATTTTTAAGTAAAGGGAGGGGTCAAAATGTTTATACGTTTTGAGCATCGGCATTCATTTTGCCCGTACCTAGTGATAATTATTATGTTATTTTAATTTGTAGGTTTACATGATGATATCATGATTTTCTCTCTCTCTCTCTCTCTCTCTCTCTCTCTCTCTCTCTCTCTCCCACACACACACACACACACACACGCATAATGCTGATTGTATTAAACTTGATCATTATTCAATAACACATCATTCCCCCTGTAACTAATAGACCTTAGAAGGTGATGGCTGAGGGTAAATTGTACTATCAAACTAAAAGGCTTGATCACTGTTTCATGTTACTAACTATTAGTATTGGGGTACTAATTCTGAAACTAGCAGTGACTCAAAACTGTACTTGTATTTTACCCCATCTCAACCAAATTGTCTGAAATTCTTCCTTAGTATATCGAGAAAAGTTGAACTCCACAGTGAGTGGTGGAGCTTTAAACAGTGATTTTTTTTAATTTATTTTTTTTAATGGAAAAACAAATTTTTTAAAAAATCAAAAGGGCAGGTGATGCATATTAGCCTATGAAGGCAATCATCTAGAACTCGTCGTCTCGATAAAAGCACTGGTCCTCATTAACTCACTGGTTGATGCGAGGAAGGGCGGCTGACCGATAAATGAGGAAATGATATCCAAAGAAATTCTGTTGCATGAAAGGTTTGGTGTCAAGAAGTTTTGTTACCTTGGTGATATAGAAGCACAGGATGAAGTAAGTTTAGTGGATTTGTCATTACTAATCAGCAGAGCATTGCCACTGTTGATCAAGGGAAGAGTTTATCAGACATGTGTGTACAGTGCGATGGTGTAAAGAAGTGAAACCTGGCCAGTGAAGGTTACGGATATGCATTGCATCGAGAGAAATGGTATGAGAATGATATGATGGATGTGTTATGTGAGTCTTAAAGACAGACTTAGATCTGATGAGCTCATAGGAAGATAAAAGTTGAACAGTATATGGAGATACATGCAAAAGAGTAAACTTTGATGTCATAGCCTTGTTGAAAACATGGATGGGAGCTCTTGGTTGAGTAGATGTAGAACAGTTAAGGTAGTAAGTCCAGTACATAGAGGAAGAGCAAAGAAAATGTGGGAGGAAGTGAGAAAACATATACTTGAGAGAAAGAAGAATAAATAAAGACCTGGCCAGAGATAAGTTAGCTTGAAAGTCAATTTTTAAAAGCTATCCAACAAATGCTAGTATAGTAAACGAGTGTTAAACTAAAGATCAATATATGGATAGAGGTGAAAACACTAGAATGAAAAGAGGGTGATGTTAACCGACTTGAATAGTATGAAAGCATTAGAAAATATGTTATATCTCTTAATCATGATTCACAGATAAAATAAAACCAGAAATGATGAAACTGTTATAATATAAAGGAGGATTTTAAATAATGGTTGGAAGAAGATTCCTTATTGACAACAAAAAGAAGAGAAGGGAGGCCTGAATTCAAGACCTGGGATACTAATAGTATGGAAATCTTCTCCAGATGTTTTGTGTGCCGCTTCAGTGCATGTACCCCTACCAACACCTTCACTCAACCAACCTCTTCACTTCCAAAAACTGCTCTGAGAATGGCACTGTTTCAGTTTAAGACCCTTGAACAAAAAAGGAAGGGCAATCAGACATAAAATAAAAACACAAAAATACTATCACAGTGAATGATGATTGGTTGTTACTCTGCTTGTCATAAAAGAAAGATAATAATTGAAAAGTTACCATTTTTTTTATTAACATGAGGTGGTTGCCAACAAGAAAAATATCACAGCAACTGCCAATAAGATTATTGTGGTGGAGAATGTAAAAAAAAAAATACACATTTGTATTTAACTGAAATACGAGAATAAAGGCAATGGAAAAGAAGAGCCTGAAATGAAAAAATATTACTCAAAGTAAGGACTTCTGGTTAAAAGGGATGTAATGTACATACTGAAACGAAAATAAAACTTAGAATCCTTTATCTTTCAATCATTTGATAGACATGTTTATGTATGAAAACCCAATGTATGCACAAAATGTATCTTGGTTCAAGGTGAAGTGCATCAAAATTATTCTGGTACAAGGTAAAGTGTCCCCAGGAAGGTGCCATGACACAGAAAAGAATATACAAAAATAAGAAACTGAAAGAATCCATCAGTTCTACAATTTAAGAGACATATTTGTTCAGAAAACACTGGAACAAGACTAAACACAACTTCAAAAAATACTTTCTCAACAACACAAATCTCTTCCTCATCAGCTTACATTCATATTTTTCTGTCTGCCCCACAGTCGTTATACTGTATCCTGGTGTTCATGCATACAAATAAGAAACATATACAAAAACTAACAACTTTGAGCATGTCCTTCTTCCCGATAGTCAATACCTGCTAAAGTATCAATAAGACAAAGCAAAACAATGCAAATAATGACAACCATTCATCAGATAAGAATGAAAAATCCAATTAAAAAAAGACATCTACCAAAACAAAGAATTTCAAGAATATTTTAATTAAAATTCATTATTGAGATGAGTTTCATTTATTCATTTTTTATATTGCACACTATTATCCTCATCTTTTTCTTAATTGTTTCACGACGTTTCGGCCAACTATTCCTCTGGCCATCGTCAGGTGGTAACCGTGATGGGATAAGAACTCTAAATCTCTTGACTGCATTCACTGCAATTACTACCTTCCATAGTTGCTGTCGTCTCACCATGTTTTGGCCAAGTAAGTCTCTGGCCAGCTTTGGGTAGGATTGAAACCGTTATCTTCAGATAATTCTCACCTGGAACTGTAGAGATTCAACGCCTCTATCAACAGCGCCATAGGTCCCGAAATATAGTGAGACGACAACAACTATGGAAGGCAGTAATTGCAGTGAATGCAGTCAAGAGATTTAGAGTTCTTATCCCATCACGGTTACCATCTGACGAAGGCCAGAGGAATAGTTGGCCGAAACGTCGTGACACAACTAAGAAAAAGATGAGGATAATCGTCCGCAATAAATAAAAATTAAGAATCCCCATTTCTCAATGGTTATTTTTGAATTTGTATATATTTTGTCAACAGAAACATCTTGTTTTAATTAAATAGTTGGACTGCAAAAACTACTTCTGAATGGTAGAATTCACAAATAGTAACACCTAACAGCCATTTAATAATGACTCTATAACTTGAGGAATGTTATACTCGCTTGTCACTTACATGTGTTAGGGTTTTATGATTAAGACCAGCTTAAAACAATGCTGCAAATTTGTGAGTAGTGAAAGGAAGGAAGTATTTAGCAAAGACTACATCAAGTAAAGTTGTAACCTTCATCCTGACTATTTTGGGTGGTTGCTGAGCTTGATGGCTTCTTAGGTTGTTTTATACTGAAAGAGCAAATATCTTTTGCATAGAAATTATTTTATTGATCAATTTTGTTTTGTATAGAGATATTTTGTAAGTAACTGTGGACAGAAGTGTCTTCCATTTCTATTGAAGAGTTGCGACTAAGAAGATATGAGTCCTTTGGTCCAATGCGTTGCGACTATGAAGAAGATATGTTCCTCCTTTGTTTAGTGCCAAGCAGACAACCATTAAAGAACTGTAGGAATCTCCAAACCGTAGTGTGGAACGTCATCAATATCATGGCTACTGAGCGAGTTGGCCAGTGAACATAACAGCGTGACGTCATTACCAAATCAACAGGTAAAGGTGCCCAAAGTTTCCAGTGTTCAACCACGTGCCCATAAAAAACATTTTTCGTTGGCTTAGATTGTATCTGTGGTAATTTTATGAAGGGGGCCCAAACCTGTACGTTTTTTTCTTTGCCTAAAGAGAAAAAAACAATTCTCCATTTGGATAATTATATAATTGCACATTGGGATAATTTTAATCTAACAAGATATAACAGTAAGTGAATTTGTTTTTTAACTTTTATTTCTATCGAAGGAAATCGAATATTTCATTTTATTTATTTTTTAAACTGCAAAACAATTTTTATATGAGAATATTTTTCAGTCTGTTCTTTTCATTGAGTAATTCCAAATATTTTGAAGTTAGAAGAATTTTTCACGGCAGTTATTTTTTTGTTTTGTTTTGTTTTTGTTTTTGCTTTTTTAACGAAAACGATCAATGAATTCGAATATTTTAGCACAGGGCATAAATTATTTTTTTTAAATATATTTGCAACTTAAAAGTTTTTCTTTGTTTGTTTTATAATATTTTATCTGTAAATAATATACATGACTGAAATGGGAAATGAAATAGGTATTTATCTATTCTCTCCTGGGACATACGAACACAAATTCATCTTAACAATTCATTAACTTATCAGTTTTAATTAAAGTTTTGATATGAGCTAAAAATAAAGATTACATTATTTTCTTGTGTTTATCTTAGAAATAAAAATTATTTGGTATGTGTGCTGTGTACGTACCATGTTGAAATAATAACGTTATTTGGAAAGTCATTCTTAACAGGCTGGGGGGGTCTAACTATTCTGCACTTTCACCTAACAATTTAATGAAAAAAAAGATTCCATAAAATTTAATTTAACTTGAAAATCTTATCTAAAATATAGCACGGTGCGTTCACTGTACAACAACAACAACAAGCATTGTAATACTTAATGAGGTTAAGTCGAAGTCGTAGAGTTAACATTTTGTGCGAGCGTTACGACGTAAGCAATAGCTATTCAGCAGTTAAAATTTTCTGCAGGACAGTTTTTAATGAGGTCAATAACCCGGTTTGTTTGTTTTTACCCAACTTTGGAGAAAACCAGCTTCCTCACGAAAGCAACACCTGGCGATCCGAAAATGTGGAATATTTAACGTTTCAAAGTCGGGCAAATTAAATAGGCGACCCTCGTTGTTAAGTTGTAAATATTATCATTTAGATGTGATATAAAAAGTTTTAAGAATGAGCGACCTCTCCGAGAACCCCCGGAAAAAAGCTTTTAGCAGACATACACAAAAGGCGAACATACATACACACATTTTCGCTTTTATATATACAGATAAAGTTCAGTTTCATTATTAATTGAATTAGGTTCCTTTCTTTTCTTTTTTAACATGTTTTAATGCTCTTTTTAAAAATGCCGTCATATAGTATCGACAGTAACAGTTTGACAAATCTTACCTACATTGCCTGCAGGCATTTTTCAGTTAACTTCTATATCTCGGTGGCTGTGTCATTATACAAATTAAGTAGTGACGTCATCATTTCGTGTGTTTACTATAGTTTGAGTCAATTTCTATGGTAGATCGTTTATGCAGAAATTTATGGATAAATAAAATCAGAAGTAAAATCCGGTTAATCTCGCAGATTGCATCTTACACTAACGAAAAAAAAGCCAAAGAAAACAATAATAGTAATCGCGTTTTCGCGTTTTTTATTTTCTTTATTTTTTATTTCTATTTTATTATGGAAAAAACAGAAAGCATAAATCAGGGAAAAAAGATTAAAAAAAACAAAAAAAAAGAAACGGCATAAGTAACCTTGTACGATTCCAAACCAGTGTGTTTCCTCATAGTGTTCCATGTGAAGCATCTGCTGCGGTGTAAATGGGGAGAGGGGAAAGGAGGAATCTAATAGAGAGAAAAGATGTTGCAACTTCTATTGAGTCTAAGCGATTTTGGCAGTGGACTCTCACCGAAAAAATATAGGGATGTACCATTGTCGAGGAACTGTAGGGGTAATAGGCCTATAGCAAACCTCAGATAATGTGCTACAGTCTGTACGCATTACATTTGCATGTAATGTCATGATTTTTAATCCTATTAAGGTCAAACTTTGAGGGGAAAAATGTGTTCATTTTATATATATATATATATAGATAGATAGATAGATAGATAGAGAGAGAGAGAGAGAGAGAGATAGAAGAGGAAGAAGAAGATAGATAGAAGATAGAGGATAGATAGATAGAATAGACAGATAGAAGATAGAAGAGCAAATAGATAGAAAGATAGATAGAAGAAGATAGATAGAAGAAGAAGAAGATAGAAGAAGAAGATAGATAGAAGAATAGAAGAGAAGATAGATAGATAGATAGATAGATAGATGATAGAATATAGATGGAAGATGGAAGAAGATAGATGGGAGAAGGAAGATAGATAGATAGAAGAAGAAGCAGATAGACAGATAGATAGAAATAGATAGATAGAAGATAGATAGAAGATAGATAGATAGATAGATAGAATAGAGAAGAAGATATGAATATATTTTTTTTATTATTGGAAACCTGTTATATAAAAAAAATCTGTTTAAACTTCATATGGCATAATATTTGAAAATTGAAAGACGCGTGTGCCAACTTCTGGTATGTTTAAAATTTCCTGTCTCGTTCTATGCACCATTACCAAAACGGCACTACATAGGAACGTTGTTATGAAGCATCAATAATGTAAACACGATTTTGTCTCAAATCTTCATTATTTTTGTATGCTGTAAAAAATTATTTTTAAATATTAGCAGTTTATTTGAAGCTTCTTCTTTAATTTGGTAAAAAAGTTAGGATAATAATATTAAATTAAATTACAGTTACATTGTTACATATAGAAGAGATAAACTGTGGCGCGCGTTGGAGGTACCAAAAAGACTGCCTCTCAAGTGTTTAATTGTCCAGTTGTGAACTGTCAGATTATATATGTGTAAGCAACTCACACACACTCACTGGAACATTGACACACACACACACACACACATATATATATATATATATATATATATATATATATATATATACTAGCATTTCAGCCCGGCGTTGCCCGGGTGTTTGGATGTGTCCGTTGAGCAGAAAAAAAGAAAAAAAAACAAAAAAAAGTGGTAGTAGGAAGGCAGGCAGGCTCGAACCCGTACCGCCAAGGAGGAAAAGAACGGAGGAAAAAACCTGACGTCTTTGCTGTTATGACCACCACCAAACCGGAAGTGACATTTTTTAAAATTAAGGCTAGACATTTGAAAGGAGAGGATGATTTTAAAAAATATTGGCGAACAAAGCGACCCCCTCCATGTAGAAAAGCTCCCAGTTGAAGGTGAAGATATTAATGTTTTTAGCCAATTGTTCGATATTTGTCGTCTGAAAGGTCGAACTTTAAAGTGATACTGATCATGGTAAAATCCGCCGCCTCTGTCAAATGTTTTAGGCAGACATGCAAACATACATACATACATACATTTATATATTGTTAACTAAAAATATTCGACCCAAACCGATTGAAAATCTTGCCCTATCTCTGAATACCCTTTATGTAAAATTTCAAATGTTTAGACCAGAAATTGTCTGAGTAATTTGGTAGAGACGGCAGAGGTCAATTTTTTTTTTAACTTTGACCCCTAGATTTATGTCAAAGGAATCTATATCTAAAATTACAAGTGTTTAGACCCAAGAGTTTTTTTTTTTGTTTTTTTTACACAGTGGTCGCCACTTATCAAGGCCCGGAAGCCACTCAGGGATAAGAGTTATTGCAAGTACATTACGTTAGTGTGGAGATTTGATGAAGTGTTTACTTAAGAGGGCGGTTCATTAGGAATTTGTTAACATTGGACTTGAACACATCCAAGTTGTAGTCAGGTGGGAAGCAGGCAGACGGAACAGAGTTCCACAGGTGTGCAGTTCTAAGAAATAAGCTGTGTTCATGGAATCCACGTTTGGATTTAGGCACAGATAAAGAGTGGGGGAAATTTTTCACAGTGGATTCGGCCAGACGGGTGTTTTTCGTGAAAAATTGGCGAGGGGGGACCAGAGATTGGAGTTCAGATGAGAACCTGCCATGGAAATAACGATAAAACAAGGATAGGCTCGCAACCTCTCTTCTGTGGAAGAGAGGTTGCATCCCCCACTATGTCACAAAGTCTATTTTGTACTCTGTCAAGGCAGGATAGGCTGTTTTTAGAAGCTCCTGCCCAGATATGGAAGCAGTATTCTATCCTTGGACGTACTTGGCTTTTATATAGATAGAGAATTGCATCAGTAGTGAGATATCTTCTGGAGCGGTAGAAGGATCCCACCATCTTTCCAGCGACCTTGGCAACAGACTTGATGTACGTGTTCCATTTCAGATCAGGAGTAAAGGTCAAACCCAGAAGCTTGTCAAAACACGGGGCATCTCTCAGACGAGAGCCATCCATCCCAATTAATTCCAGATGGGGATCAGAGCGTTGATGATGTAAGGATAGGAGTTTGGTTTTAGATGCATTAAAGGTAACCAGCCACGTCTTCCCCCACTGAACCACGCGCTCACGATCAGAGGAGAGAGAATCAGAAAGAACTTTGTCATTTACAGCCTTTGATGTGTTACCGTAGATGGTCGTGTCATCAGCATAGATGTCAACGAATGATTTAAGTATGTGTTTAGGGAGGTCATTGATGTAGATCAGGAAGAGAGTTGGGCCCAGGATTGACCCCTGAGGGACTCCAGCATTAATACTGCAGGCCTCTGATTTTTGTCCATCTTATGAGCCTATTGGAGAGAAATGATTTAATGATTGAGAAAACATTTCCAGTTATACCGTAGCTGGAAATCTTCTGAAGTAGATCCTTATGCCATACCTTATCGAAGGCTTTTGATATTTCAAGAGCAATTGCCCTAGAAAGGAAGCCTTTGTCAAGAGATTCATTAATCCTGTGAGATATAACCGTCAGCACATCTGCGGTAGATCTTGCAGAGCGGAAACCATATTGTGTGTCACTAAGAAGGTTGTTTCTGCTGAGGTGGTTGACTATTTCTCTATTTAATATGGATTCCAGCAACTTACTCATAACACACAGGAGACTTATTGGTCTGTACTGAGAGGGAGATGACTTATCACCTGAATTCTTAAATAAAGAGCATACTGATGAGGTTTTCCAGGGAGTCGGAAAGCACTTCTCCTTAAGGCAATGCTTAAACAGTTTCGTAAGTATGGGAGCAAGTTCTGGTTGAAGCTTTTTTAACACTATAATTGGGAGTCCGTCAGGGCCAGTTGCTTTACTGGAATCTAGGTTCTTGATTAGCTTGGTGACCTCATGCACGGATATTTGTATGTTACCTAGCGTGTTCTGTATTATAGGAGGAAATATGGGGAGTTGATGGCCTTCGTCGCATAGGGTAGAATTAGCTGCAAAGTTCTTTGCAAATAGTTTGGCCTTGTCTGACGCTGACGAGATGACCTCTGGTCCATTAATAATAGTTGGGATGAAACGCACACTTCTGTTCAGGATCCTATTTGTTATTTGCCAAAACTGGTGGGAACCAAGCCGCTGATCAGCTACCTTGGATTTAACAGACTGGGCATACCGCAAACGTTTATGCTGTTACGACCACCGCCAAACCAGAAGCGACATTTTTTAAAATTAAGGCTAGACAATCTAAAGGAGAGGATAACTTTCAAAAATATCGGTGAAAAAAGTGACCCCCCCCCCTGTAGAAAAATGCCTATTTGAAGGGGAAGATATTAATGCTTTTAGCCAATTTTTCGATATTTGTTGTATGAAAGGTCGAACTTTAAAACGATACTGATCTTGGTAAAATCCGTCGCCTCTATTGAAAGTTTAAGGCAGATATGCAAACAGACATACATATATACATTTATATATTGGTAACTAAAAATTTTCGACACAAACTGATGAAAAAGCTTGCCCTATCTCTGAATACCCTTTACGTAAAATTTACGAGTAATTTGGAAGGGACTGCAGAGGTCAATTTTTTTTTAACTTTGACCCCTATTATGACCTCTTTAAATTTATTGTTTTGGGCTCAAATCAAGTTATTAAGTTAGATCCATGTCCAAGGAACCTATATCTAAAATTTCAAGTGAATAGACCCAAAATTGTCGGAGGAGTTTGGTAGAGTTCTCAAAGGTCAAATCGTTGAACTTTGACCCCTTAATCGCCAAATTTCTTGCCAAAAACCGATCACATCGATTTTCCCAAATCTCAGTAGCCTATATATCAAATTTCGAGTCTGTAGACTAAAAATTGACAGAGTTATTGCGTAGGGAAATGTACACACACACACACACACACTTTCACTTTTATATATATATAGATATAGATAGACTAGCATGGGTGCCCGGCGTTGCCCGGGTGTTTGGGAGGTGTATGTTGAGCAAAACAAAACAAAAAACGGTCAATTTTTTTAACTTTGACCCCTTAGCATTTATTGTTTTGGGCTCAAATCAAGTTATTGAGTTAGATTCATGTCCAAGGAACCTATTCTGACCCCTTAACATTTATTGTTTTGGGCTCAAATCAAGTAATTATGATAGATCCATGTCCAAGGAATCTATATCTAAAATTTCAAGCGTTTAGACCCAAAATTGTAGGAGAAGCTTGGAAGAGTTCTCAAAGGTCAAATCGTTGAACTTTGACCCCTTAATAGCCAAAGTTTTGGCCGAAAACCGATCACATAGATTTTTCAAAATCTTTGTACCCTGTATATCAAATTTCGAGTCTGTGGACTAAAAATTGACAAAGTTATTGCGTAGGGAAATGTGCACACACACACTCTTTAACATTCTTCGCGTTATTTCTGATTTTAACATTGTCGCTGAAGTTATATTCGTAAATTGAGTAGCGCTTAACACAGGCTAAATGTTTCATGACTAAATTAATTCCTTTCTTTCTATAAAAAACAAATGTGTTAAAAAAAAAAAACTTGGCGACCTCGAAAACTTAACTAGGCCTGTTTCGTTGTGAAGGAATAAAACGTTATTGACTTGTTTGTATTGAAGAACATTTCTTCGCGTTATTCTGATGTTAATAACTATAAATTATCCAGGGGTGTTTTTCGTTTATCCGAGACTTTGACGGCGAATTAGTGGGGCCGTATCTAGGTCAACGTGGGGTTAATTGCACGTGGTGACCGGGCCGCTGTTTTAATGTATACATTCCTGCACGCCTGATATTTGCTGAGCACCTGGTATTAATTTATAGAGACAAAAAAAAAAATTTTTTTTCTTTCAGTTATTAAATTTGCATTCTTGATTAAGATTCAAGGGAATAGAATTCCCCCCCCCCCTTCCATTCTCGTTCTTACGTCTCGCATGCAAACTATCCTTTGAAAGATATTTTAGTTAGCGGGCTTAATTGAAATTGAAGCGGTTTAATTTCCAAGGGTTAAATTTAATTCTCACTATCTCTTTTCTCGTTCTTACGGTGTTGTTGACGGGACTTCGCCTTTGAAGGGTATTTTCTATCCGTTCTCTTACGACTGGCCTCCTTCGTCGTTGTTTAGTGCTCGTCCCCTTATCCAACATGAGCGCTGGTAAAGACTTATTCGCTAAAATTGAGACCAAGAAATGTCGAATATCGAATATGGTGGAATGGTTGAAGGATAATGCCTCACCGTCTTCAATTCATTCGAGGGCGGCAGACGTGGAGAGATGGATTTCGGAACTTGACGAAATTATCGACCAGCTGGTGTTAAAATCCCCTCACGAGAAGAGAAGGAAGATATGCAGAGCAGTTCTCTTCCGAAATAAGAGAAGAGTTGGTTCTGTTGAAGGCCAACCATGTAGCTAAGAAACCCTCTGCTCCTCTGCCTTTACGGATGGACTTAGAATGTCCCAGCTTTAGTGGATCACCTTCAGCCGATAAGTTCGAATTTAGATCTTTTCTAAGGAGGTTTGATTTCTGTACCTCCAACGTGGGAGAAGCGGACAAGTCCAAATTAACGGGAATGACTTGATCTCCAGTTTGGATGTCCCCTCTGACAATTATATCATGGCCTTGAATTGTTTGCGGGAGAAATACCTGAATCCGCCCCTCATCAAGGATCGTATATTTGAGGAGATTATGCCTCCGACGGTACCTATCACGAATTTAGAAGCACTCAAGACCTATGTTGAACAGGTCAAAATGGATTTGTCCGAGCTAGATAAGTCCTTTGGAACTGACTTCTTTACAGAGAGTTCCACTTTGGGTTTTATTATTGCCCATTTATTGTTCCGCAAGTTCCCTGTGAACGTTAGAAGGGAACTAATGTCCAGAACGAAGGAACGTTTTCCTACTTTTTTATCTATTATGGCGAATTTCTTCGACATTATAGATCTTTTTCAGGCAGCGCCATTGAACGTTAAAAAACGGGAATATTTTGCTCCCAATCCGCCTACCTTTTCTTCACTTGAAGTCAAATCCGATGTGGCGGTCAATGCTACTGATCGAACGGTCAAACCCAAAAGGGGTTCAAATTCCCCAAAACTTAGTGATAATGTTGGTTACCAGCACAAGTTTTGCAAATTATGCAAACTGGCAGACTACTCTGTAAGGGACTGCACTAAGTATGCCTCTTACGATTCAAGGGTTTCGCGAGCTAAAGAGCTCCAATTATGTATTAGATGTCTGGGGGGCCATTTGGAACAAGAATGCAAGGGGAGGAAAGGATTTCCTTACCCCTGTACTACTTGCGGATTGAAAACTCATTTTTCAACAATGTGCCCCCAAACTCCAAAATCCTTTGTCGGAAAGACTACCCTTACTGATGGGGAAAACTGCCTATTCCCAGTAATCAGAGTGTCCATGAAGACTAAGGGCACCCCAGTTAGTTTTCATTGTATATTGGACACTGGGAGCTAAAAATCCTTCTTTGCCCAAACTATTTTGCAGGAACTGAGAGCTAGGGAAGAAGTAGTACCTAGGCCAGTTACCATGCCTGTAAATACAATTATTGGTACGAGACCTATGAACCTCCAGGAGCTTAATGTCTCCATCAAATTAGGTAATCAAAAACCTTTTCCTTTCACTGCCCTGTTCTCGGACAGCCTTAACTTGAGACTACCCTTACTGATGGGGAAAACTGCCTATTCCCAGTAATCAGAGTGTCCATGAAGACTAAGGGCACCCCAGTTAGTTTTCATTGTATATTGGACACTGGGAGCTAAAAATCCTTCTTTGCCCAAACTATTTTGCAGGAACTGAGAGCTAGGGAAGAAGTAGTACCTAGGCCAGTTACCATGCCTGTAAATACAATTATTGGTACGAGACCTATGAACCTCCAGGAGCTTAATGTCTCCATCAAATTAGGTAATCAAAAACCTTTTCCTTTCACTGCCCTGTTCTCGGACAGCCTTAACTTGAGATTTCAAGTAGACAGGTTCGACGAGATCACGTCCAACATTACGGAAGCTGGCTATCGTCTCTGCCATGGATACAGAGATTTAAATGGCAAAGAGCTATATGGCCTTGTCGGGCTGGATTTAATACAACACATACAAAATTTCTGTATGGTTGAATGTATTAATGGCACAGCGTGGAAGGTCCAATAGTATTATTCCTTTCGAAGATGGGTGTAATCTTTTGAAGCCTGAAATAATTAAAACTCCCAATGAGTTGCCTCCCTTTGAGCAGGTTTGTAATTCGTTACCTGCTTGTTCCACATATTTGGTGGATAGTGTGTTGAACCCTATCCCGTCGTATTCGGACTCCTTGGGTCTATTTTTTGAAGAATCTTCGTTAAATACGGTATAGAGCAATTTCTTTCTTTGGATTCCGTAGGTATCGATGAAAAGGCCAAACTTTCTTCATATGATGAGGCAAAGATAGAGGATTTTAAGAAAACTGTCTTGCTAAAAGATGGAAATTATTATGTCAATCTACCGTGGGACTATGATAAGTTGGCTCAGGTAGATTCCAATTATGTACCTTCTCTGAGAATAATGCAGAGAGCGGCAGTCTCCTTGGAGAGGCAGGGATTGTATGACAATTATCTACAAGTGTTCGATGACTATGAAAAATTGGGCATCGTCGAACGCTTCTCCGTTACTCCTGGTGAGTACGACAAATATTGTTGGATTCCCCACAGACCCGTTTTTAAAGAGGGTCTTGGAGTTACCACTAAAATCCGCCCAGTCTTCAATTGCTCCCTAAAAAGGAAGGGGGGAGTTTCTATTAATGATGCAGCTTATGCTGGCGTGAATTTAATGGCGCAGCTGCTTGACTTGTTATTGGCCTTTCGAAAAAATGATTATGTCCTCTTGGGAGATCTCCGCAAGGCATTCTTACAAATTCGCCTGCGCACTGAGCAGGACAAAAACAGATTTTGTTTCTTCCTCAAAATTAAGGAAAGACTGTGTACATATAGGTACAATTCTATTATTTTCGGCTTCAATGCCAGCCCCTTCATCTTGAGTTACATACTTAAGCTTCATGCTGAGAGATATGACCCTGATGAATTTTCGTCTATAATGACTTCTAACTTTTATGTCAACAATTTGGTCACCACTGGACGAGATACTGAATCTCTCCTTGAAGTATATAATACTGTGCGCAAGAGATTAAAGGAGGCAGGATTTGATCTTCAGTCCTGTAATTCCAACTGCACTGACTTGCAGAAACAAATGATAGAGGATGAATCTATTACTTCTCTCCCTTCCTTTGAAAAGGTCCTGGGTTACTGTTATTCCCCCAGCCTAGACACAGTCAGATTGAGCCCTGTGGTGGTAGATGCCAAGGCCAACACGAAACGTGCGATCCTTTCCCAGATTTCTAGCCTTTATGATCCCTTGTCATTGCTACTTCCTGTTACTATACAAGGCAAAGTACTTGTCAGCCAACTATGGAAAGACAAACTTTCATGGGATCAAGAAATTCCTGAAACCTTCACTGCCTCTTGGCAAGCCCTAGCCAAAGAATTGAACAAGCTAGGTGATATAGAGTTCCCCCGCCGTGTGTTCATGGATGACTGCCTGATGCAGCTTATATGCTTTTGTGATGCATCTAAGCTTGCTTACGGGTTTTCTCTGTATGTAAGACAAGCGTCACAATGTTCCCCGTTATTTGCCAAGGCGAAAGTGGCTCCTATTAAAAGGAAGACCCTTCCTACCTTGGAACTTTTGGCCATTTATCTGGCCCTTAAGGTGGTGCCTAATGTACTCCGAGCATTGGGAACTATCAACATTAATTCCTTCTTTCTTGTGTCAGATGCTCAAGTAGCCTTATCTTGGGTTTTAAATGGGAAGGGAACTAAAAACATCTTTGTAGATAACCGTGTGATGGACATAAAAAAAATGCTGGATGAATTTAATCTAGAGTTCCAAGTTCTCCCTCGGTTCAAATATGTTCCTTCATCTGAAAACCCAGCAGACTTATTAACTAGAGGGCTTACTACTTCTAAGTTTGAACAACTGTTAAAATTTTGGGTACACGGCCTCAACTGGTTGAATCAACTGGCCAGTGTCTCCTTTACCTTGCCTTAATGACGTGAACAAAAGGGTAATTTCTTGTATGTACTCCGATGGTCCTACCAGTGGCGGGAACTACTTACCAATAAATATTGTCAATTATTCTTCACTGACCAAAGCAATTAATGTTCTGGAGAAGGTATTGAAGTTCTGTGATAAATTAAAACACCGAAACACAGATACCAATCATAGAGCCAAACTACTTCTCTTTTCTTATATGCAAGAGGAAGAATATCCATTTGAATTGGAATACCTGCGCCAGCCCTCTAATAAAGCTGTTCCTCCAAGAGTATCTGCTCTTGGTTTGTTCCTTGATAGGGACGGTCTGATGCGAACAAGAGGTCGTATTCAGAACTCTGGCACCCACCCCTTTGAAGTCAAATTCCCTATACTTCTGGGGAAAAATCATCATTTGACTGAATTAGTTATCAAAGAGGCACACCTAAACTGTTGCCATCTAAGAACCAACTCAACCCTTGCAAAGCTGAGATTATCTGGGTTTTGGATCCCTCAAGGGAGGCAATCGGTGAAGAAAATTCTTCGCACTTGTATTATTTGCAAAAAGGTTAATTCACTGCCTTTTAAAACTCCCTCAGGTTCTCAACTGCCCAAACATCGGGTTAATTTTATCTGTCCTTTTCAACAAGTGGGGGTTGACTTTACCGGTCATTTTTGGGTAAAGCAGAACGACGAAGACGTGAAAATGTACATCTTATTATTCACCTGTATGAGCTTGCGTGCTGTGCATCTAGAGCTTTTGCCAGATATGAGCACCACTTCCTTCATATTGGCATTTGTCAGATTCACCAACCAGTTCGGGGTTCCTACGCATGTTTACTCGGACAATGCGAAGACCTTCTTGGCATCCGGTATCTTGTTATCAGAAGTATTTGTGTCTGATGAATTCAAAGAGAAATTCAGATCGACTACCATTAGTCATCTCTCCATCCCTCTTTATTCAGCTTGGCATGGGGGTGCATGGGAGAGAATGATTAAGACGCTCAAACAATGTTTGAAGAAATTATTGGGCAGAAAGAAGGCCTGCTACTTCGAATTTTTTACCATTCTTTCAGATGTAGAAAAGGCAATCAACGATCAACCACTCACCTACATAGAGGCTTCTGAAGGAGGTCTCGATATTTTAACACCCAATCACTTTCTGCAAACCGGGTATAGTCCTCGTTTGTTGATAAGCAGCCATGGATCAGAAGAAGTGTGTCCTGATCCTCCCAGTCGGGCAAAACTTCTGCAGTCTCTAAAATTGAGACATCAATATATAGAAAGATTCCGGAAGATATGGCACAATGATTATTTGTTGTCCTTGCGAGAGGTTGATGCCAATATGGTGGGCGATAGACCTCTGAAGGTGTCGGTGGAAGAAATCATTCTGATTAAAGCACCAAATAAAACCAGGCCCTTTTGGAGTCTAGGCAAAGTGCTCAGACTCATCAATGGAACCGATGGTAAAGTTCATTCGGCCTGCGTGCTGAGAGATGGTTGCGAACAGGTCCACTTCCTAAAACATCTGTTTCCTCTAGAACTAAAGGCCACTTCTGTACCCGCTTCTACAGAATTCGTAGAGGAGGGGGGGCCCTTCTTCTGTCCGACTTGTTCCGTCGCTAATGACGGATCAGTTCCCATGGTGTGCTGCGATACCTGTGACAATTGGTACCATTTCGACTGTGTTGGGGTGACTCAACAGGATACCTTAGGGGAATGGAGTTGTCCGAATTGTTCGGAAAACTAAAAATTTAACCTTCTCTTTTCCTAAGCTCAGTTGTTACCATTAGACTTAGGTTAAAATACAATTCTTAAAATAAATAAATGGTTATAAAACTAACTTGTAATTACCTTAAATAACTCATAATTACCTTAACTAAAGATGCTAAACCCATAACAGTTTGTTAGGTCCTTTGCAACTGATTATTCAAATGTCCATTAAATGACATAGATAAATTGTAATTAGTATTAGAAAAAAGTAATAGATACCTATTCCTTTTTATTTCTTCTCTTGGCAGTGTGTTGGAAATTGTACATGGAAGGGCGAGCCTTATTGGTTGTGGCACTGAAGCCATGGTTTCTCTTTCAGGGACTTTCATTGGACCACTAAAAACTTCCTGCGCGCAGTTTTAAAACAAAAAAACATTTTCGCTCTCTTTGCTAAAAACTCTACTCAAGTGTAGACATTAAATAAAGCGTCTCCCTAAAAGGCACAGCCTCGAGGTCAACTGTGCTTGGAGCATCATCCCCCTTTTCCTTTAACCAAGTATTACTCCTATTGTGATAGGAATTTTTTAGACAAATATCGTCTTTACTAGATCTAAAATAGTTCAGCTCCGTTTATGGAGTTTTATTCTTCCAGATACCATAATTAAATGGTTTCTGTTCCCTTTTACTAGCTTCTCTGAAGAGAAGCAATTTAACTCTGCAAAACTACCAGACTCTCAGAGACGCGAGAAATTGGGCATATTTTTCGCAAACCTACCAAGAAGGCTGAAATTCGTCATCGCAGGTAAGACTTGCTTTTATCCATTGTCCTTTTTCTGCACTCTGCCGAGTTCTAAAGCGTGAGACAATTAATTCTCACATTATTTAAATTGATAGAGGATGGTCCTTATGTTTGGCGCTTTTTTTTTCAAAAATGTACGGAGGCTTGTTATTTTAAAATACATGTGTCAGCAGAAGACGTTAAAATTAATTTTATTTTATTAACTCTAGTCTGTGTAGTTCGTTAATAAAAATGTATTTGTTTTACAAAAGGTAAGTTTTATATTATTTTGGTGCCCGGAAAACTCGTCCCGGGAAAACTCGTCTCCGGAAAACTCGTCCCCTTTCGTTAGGTAGGAAAACTTATTGAATAAATATCGATTGAAAACACATTTTATGATCGTTCTTGAAGGAGATATTGTTTTTCAAAATAGACTATAGTCCCCATAATATTTTTAAAAAATATTTTTACTTGTTTAATGTTCTTGTTTTTATTAAATAAAATCGATTTTCTAAGTGTCCGTTTTCTACCTAACTGGCTAAGTTCTTAGTGCTTTCACTTCTTTTAAAGCGTTTATTATGTTCCTACAAAGTTAATTACAATTTTTTTTGTTCTTATTTTAACGATGTTTTTGGAGTCATAAAAACAATAATAAAAAACAAAACCAAAAAATTAAAAAACAGGGAGCGATTCGATTTTTCGTTACTTTTTTGTTTTTGTTTTTTAATCATGATAGTTTTTTTGTTGTTACGTTTTTGTTTTCTCTCATACCAAATGCACTCATGCGTTATTTAAAATTATAATTTTATCAATTATCAATATTTATTGTCGTCCTGTCAAATTTTGCAAAAATTAACTAATAAATTAAAAACGAAATATTTTTTGGCGCGAGAGATGCCATGTGCTAACAATCTCTCGTTAACTAATTTTTAATTTTTTTTAATTTTTACTTCAAAATTCTAAAATCAATCATTAAGAGAAAAGGTGGTACGCGATTAGAGTTCCCTGCCGAACATCTTAAAAAAACACTGACTTCTCCCCACGCATGACCAAAGGACATGTTTTAGTTGCCATAGTAACTAAACGATCATGAATTTTTATCGCCTTTGTTTTACTGTTTATGAATATTGAAATAAACGACATTACTACACATTTATTAATAATATCTCACTTTTAATCACTTTTATCGACTTTTTTTTTTTTTACTGTTTTACTGTTTATGTGTCACTTTTATCGACTTTTTCTTTTCTTTTTTAATAGCATTTTCTTAATGAATATTAAAATAATTTCCCAACTTTTTTCATTTCTATGTCTTTTTAGTTTTGTGTGTTGAATGAAACTTTTTTTTTTCATTACAACAATAGTTATCGACCCTGATTCTTTGGCTGACAAACGACATCTGTTGGCGGTTCTTGAAACTAAATTACACGCATTCGCTTCATGTTACTGACATGCAGAAGTGCCAATGGTGCCATAGGTGTTATTGTAAATTAACACTCTTAGCTAATTCCGTAAAATTAGATTCTACTTTTAGGCGAATTTGCATAATATCTCACTTTTATCGCCTATTGTTGTAATGAAAAAAAAGTTTCATTCAACACACAAAACTAAAAACACATATGATTTATTTTATTCATTAAATGAAAAAAGTTAAAAATGTAAAAAAATAGTTGTTTATATGCGCATGTAAAAATGTTTGTACAAGTGGGAAATTATTTTAATATTCATTTTAAGAAAATGCTATTAAAAAAGAAAAAAGTCGATAAAAGTGAGACATAAACAGTAAAACGTAGTCATTTAAAAAAGAAAATGCTATTTAAAAAAAAAGAAAAAGTCGATAAAAGTGAATGAATGGTGCGAAAATAACATTGATTAAACGTAAGTAAATTTATTATTCTATCACCATTTTGTGGTACTAGTGCACTTATTGATCCGTGCTGAAATAACGTTATTATTTAAAAAGCTATTCTTAACATGGGGAGGGTGCAAATTCGCCTAAAAAAGTAGAATCTAATTTTACGGAATTAGCTAAGAGTGTTAATTTACAATAACACCTATGGCACCATTGGCACTTCTGCATGTCAGTAACATGAAGCGAATGCGTGTAATTTAGTTTCAAGAACCGCCGACAGATGTCGTTTGTCAGCCAAAGAACCAGGGTCGATAACTATTGTTGTAATGAAAAAAAAATGTTTCATTCAACACACAAAACTAAAAAGACATAGAAATGAAAAAAGTTGGGAAATTATTTTAATATTCATTAAGAAAATGCTATTAAAAAAGAAAAGAAAAAGTCGATAAAAGTGACACATAAACAGTAAAAAAAAAAAAAAGTCGATAAAAGTGATTAAAAGTGAGATATTATTAATAAATGTGTAGTAATGTCGTTTATTTCAATATTCATAAACAGTAAAACAAAGGCGATAAAAATTCATGATCGTTTAGTTACTATGGCAACTAAAACATGTCCTTTGGTCATGCGTGGGGAGAAGTCAGTGTTTTTTTAGGATGTTCGGCAGGGAACTCTAATCGCGACCAGTACCGAAAAGGTAATCACTAAATAAATTTATTAATCAATTTTATTGAAAACTCCGCTATCGTTTATCAAGAATCTTTTTAATTTCATTTTTTGTTGGTTGTTTTTCGGGGGTTAGATATAGTTTTTACCCCCCACCCCACCCTCTCTCTCTGAATTATATTTAAAAAAATATTAAAATTTATTATTTTCTTTTTAAAACCAAATCTCCCTTAGTAATTTCTTTAATTTTCTATTTTTTAGCGATTATCAAGACCCCTAAGATGTGATATACCGGACATTATTTCTCGTTCTCACGTAACACTCGACATGTTTTTTGTTTGCTTTCTGTGTTTTTTTTTCTTTACCGAATAAACGATTCCAAATAAATTAAACAACATTGTCGGCGAGGTAGGAAAATCGATTTTACCCTTTTATAAACAACAGTAAGTAAATTCTTTTTATATTAATATTAAAAAAAAAAAAAAAAATGCGGTCTCGTTTATGAACATAATAAACGCTTTAAAATAAGTGAAACCACTAAGAACTTAACCAGTTAGGTAGAAAACGGACACTTAGAAAATCGATTTTATTTTAAAAAAACAAAAACATTAAACAAGTAAAAATATTTTTTTTAAATATTATGGGGGCTATAGTCTATTTTAAAAAACAATATCTCCTTCAAGAACGATCATAAAATGTGTTTTCAATCGATATTTATTCAATAAAGGACCAGTTTTCCTACCTAGCGAAAAAGGACGAGTTTTCCGGGGTCGAGTTTTCCGGAGACGAGTTTTCCCGGGACGAGTTTTCCTAAATTCATTATTTTTTATCTATAGCAAAAAAAAAAGTTTATTCCATTAATAATTATAATGCGAACGCTTATCCATAGAAATTAACACAAACGAAATGACGACGTCACTATTAAAATGTGTACTATTGACGTTTACACATCGCCGTGAAGGTACCTATTTTCAAGGGTGCCCGGAAAACTCGTCTCCAGGAAACCCGTACCCGGAAAACTCGTACCCAAAGAACTCCCCCCCCCCTTTTTACTAGGTAGGAAAACTGGTCCCTTATTGAATAAATATCGATTGAAAACACATTTTATGATTGTTCTTGAAGGTGATATTGTTTTTAAAAATTTATTACCGTTCTTGAAGGAGATATGGTTTTTTTTTTTTTAAATTTAATTATTTTTAACTCTTGCTTAAAAACAAACTTAATCACGGAGTCAAGATACGAAAAACGAAACCAAATATTTATTAAAAAATACTCTAGTTTTAACACTTTTTGTGTCATTACGAAACAAAAATAAAGAAAGAAAACACGTATTATCAAAGAAAGCAATTATTTTATTTAGAAGAATTAATTCAGTTTAAATTCTTGTGTTATTACAAAACAACAAAAAAAGAAAACACGATCTTATGTAATTTTGGTACTGCGCTGAAATAATAACGTTATTATTTCGAAAGCCATTCTTAACATCGGGAGGGGAGGGTATCGTTTGAAAGTCATTTCGGGGGCACTTGTGCTTGTGCAGTACTTAAAAATATACAAATCTATTTTCTTTTGGAGATGGGGGGGGGGTCGTTTTAAAACTATATCTACTTCAGTATTTGCTTTAATTTTCCGACATTTTTTGTTAAAAA
The DNA here is from genome assembly GCF_053919585.1 of Euprymna scolopes. NCBI lineage: Eukaryota > Metazoa > Mollusca > Cephalopoda > Sepiida > Sepiolidae > Euprymna > Euprymna scolopes. The sequence goes on from NC_136519.1 coordinate 61,189,971, forward strand.
TGATTTACTAAGTAATGTCGAGTGCGACATTACTTGTTATTTCTTTTTAATTAAATAAACTCTTTAAAATAAGTTTAAACACCAAAAACTTACAAAGCTAGGTAGAAAACGAAAACTTAGAAAAATCAATTTAATTTTTTTTAAATAATAAACATGTAAAAATATTTTTAAAGATATTATGGGATGTGCATTATTACCTAAAAATATACAAATTTATTTTCTTTTGGAGAGGGGGGGGTCGTTTTAAAACTATATCTACCTTAATATTTTTAATTTTTCTATTTTTGAGCAATTATCGAGACTCCTAAGACATGATCCTCTTATGTCGGACATTTTTTGTTCATAAGTAACACTCGACATTACTTTTTTTAACTAAATAAACTCTTTAAAATAAGTTGAAAGACCAAAAACTTTCAAAGCTAGGTAGACAACTAAAACTTAAAAAAATTAATTTAATTTTTTTAAAACAACAGAAAACAAGTAAACATATTTTTAAAAAATATTATGGGATGTGTATTCTCTTTTAAAGGCAATATCTTCTTCAAGAACGGTCATAAAATGTGTTTTCAATCGATATTTATTCAATAAGGGACCAGTTTTCCTACCTAGCAAAAGGGGACGAGTTTTCCGGAGACGAGTTTTCCGGGGACGAGTTTTCCTAAATTCATTTTCAAGTTTATAAAATAATTAACTAAAAAGTGTTTTGCAAAAATGGTTTTTCCTTAAACAGTCAAATTGATATAAACATAAAAAGTTTGAACACAAAAAACAAACAACATTCACACGTCAATAACCAGATTATCTTTTCATATTATTTTTCTTATTGAAAAAAAAAAAAAGAAACTTAAAAATAAGGTACTTATGCATCGTGCTGAAACAATAACGTTATTATTTAGAAAGCCATTATTAACATTCACCTAGCAATTTAATAAAAAAAAGATATTGTGAAACTTCAATTTATATGAAATACAATCTCGTTATTGACGACCGAATGTTGTCTGCTTTTGTGTTGTACCTATTTACAATGCCGCCCCATGGGACAGAGTTAGACACTAGGGTCGTTTTTTAAGGTGGAGAAAAGGTACAAAAATAAAAAATTGTCTCAGTTTTGAAGGACTGCTCCTTCACCGAAAGAGAACAAGAAATGGAAGTCCAGCATCTGAAGACAGATACTACACTTTGATCTTGACCAAAAGGCCAAATTGTAACTAGAAAAACATTGGGCTGTTGTTATCAGTATATCCGAACCATGTAACATGGTTATTTTTTTGTGCTTATTTTGTTTGTTTTTTTTTTACATGGAGGTCACCACTTATCAAGGCCCGGAAGCCACTCGGGGATAAGGGTTATTGCATATACAGTAATCAATGAGATGATATCGTAGTAATCATTAGTATTGGATATTTGATAGAGTGTCTTACTTAAGAGAGCGGTTTGCAAGAAATTTGTTTATATTGGACTTGAAGACATCCAAGTTGTAGTCAGGTGGGAAACAGGCAAACAGAACAGAGTTCCACAGTTGTGCACTTTTAAGAAAGAAGCTCTGCTCATGGAATCTACGTTTGGATTTAGGAACAGATTTGAGTGGGGAAAATTAATGACAGTAGTTTCAGCTAGACGGGTGTTTTTTGTGGAAGATTGGCAAGAGGGGACCAGAGATTGGAGCTCAGACGAGCACTTGCTATGGAAATAACGATAAAACAAAGAAAGGCTCGCAACGTCTCTTCTGTGGTACAGAGGCTGAAGGGAAGAGAAAAGGGCATCCCCCACTAGGCCACAAAATCTATTTTGTACTCTGTCAAGGCAGGATAGGCTACTTTTTGCCCAGATGTGGCAGCAGTACTCCATACTTGGACGTACTTGGCTTTTATATAGATAGAGAATTGCATCAGGTGAGATACCTTCTGGAGCGGTAGAAGGATCCCACCATTTTCCCAGCATCCTTGGCAACAGACCTGATGTACATGTTCCATTTCAGATTAGGAGCAAAGGTCAAACCCAGAAGCTTGTCAAAACATGGAGCTTCCCCAAGACGAGAGCCATCCATTTCAATTGATGCCAAATGGGGATCAGAGCATTGATGATGTAAAGATAGAAGCTTGGTTTTGGATGCATTAAAAGTAACCAGCCACGTCTTCCCCCACTGTACCATGCGCTGAAGATCAGAGGAGAGAGAATCAGAGAGAACTTTGTTATTTATGTTTGCCTTTGATGTGTTTCCATTGATGGTCGTGTCATCAGCACAGATATCAACGAATGATTTAAGTATGTGTTTTGGGAGATCATTGATGTAGATCAGGAAGAGAGTTGGGCCCAGGATGAACCCCTGAGGGACTCCAGCATTAATACTGTGGGCCTCTGATTTCTGCCCATCAACTACTACTTTTATGAGCCTATTGGAGAGAAATGATTTAATAATTGAGAAAACATTTCCAGTGATACCATAGCTGGAAATCTTGTGAAGTAGGCTCTTATGCCATACCTTATTGAAGGCCTTTGATATGTCAAGAGCAATTGCCCTGGAAAGGAAGCCTTTTTCAAGAGATTCACTAATCCTATGAGATATAACCGTTAGCACATCTGCTGTAGATCTTGCGGCACGGAAGCCATATTGCATGTCACTAAGAAGGTTTCTGCTGAGGTGGTTGACTACTTCTTTATTTAATATGGATTCCAACAACGTACTCATGACACACAGGAGACTTATTGGTTTGTACTGAGAAGGAGATGACTTTTCGCCTGAATTCTTTTTTTCAGCACTATAACTGGAATGCCGTCAGGGCCAGTTGCTTTACTGAAATCAAGGTTCTTGATTAGCTTGGCGACATCATGCACAGATATTTGTATGTTGCATAGCGTATTGTCTGTTATAGGAGGAAATATGGGGAGATGATGGCCTTCGTCGCTTAGGGTAGAATTAGCTGCAAAGGTCTTGGCAAATAGTTTGGCCTTTTCTGATGCTGACGAGATGACCTCAAGTCCATTGATGATGGTTGGGATAGAACGCACGCTTCTGTTCAGGATTCTGTTTGCTATTTGCCAAAACTGGTGGGAACCAAGCCGCTGCTCAGCTACTTTGGATTTAATGGACTGAGCATATAGCTCTCTTGCATTTTTTATTACTCTTTTACAGTGGTTGCTGGCAGTCCTAAAAACAGCTTTAGTCTCAGTACATCTATTACGTTGGTAGCTATGGAAAAAGTGATTTCTGTGCGCGATGGCAGCAGCACATTCTGGGGAGAACCATGGCTGGCTGTTAGGTTTTTGTTGGAATTATACACTTATGTTACAGTGCTGCTTTTAAATAGTATTTTCAAGTTATACTATCATTTAACTCAAGACACGGAATTAGTTTTTTGCATCTAAGAAGGCAAATGCAAATATTTGTTTGTAAAAGAAAGATAAAACATAGATGTGCAAAATTACTCCTTCAGTCGTTGGCATTTTATACATGCATATTTTATAGGTACCTCTAACGCACGCCACAGTTTTAATCCCCCTATATGTAACGTGATGTAATTGTAATTTAATATTATCATCCTAACTTTTTTACCATTTAATAGAAAAAGCTTTAAATAAACTGCTAATATATTTTTTTTTTTTACAGCATACAAAAATAATGAAAATGCAAGACAAAAATCGTGTTTACATTATCGACGCTTTAAAACAACGTTCCTATGTAGTGACATTTTTTAAGCCGTTCACACACCCATGTTTTAAAAATCTAGTAAAAATCACATAATAATCATATTTTCCTGAAATTTTCGATATTCAATCATTATTAAATAAACTTACATATTAAAAGTAGGTTTTGATAAATATATTTTTTTAGGTGATCTACCCCCCGCCCCACCCACCCTATATTTCATGGTCCGAAAACTAAGCAAAATAAATGTGGGTTGATAAAAGTTTCAACATTTTTTAAAGCTGAAAAGATCAAATAATTAAAAAATAGTAACTTTTATATATATATAAAATCCTGTTATTTATTTCACTTACCTAAATAAAATTGGACATAAATTCAATATTATGTTAAAAAAAAAAAAACAACACTTTCTGGATAATTTTTTTCTTGATAATATAATTATTCGAATTACAACAACAAAAAAAAAGCAATTCTAAAAAATAATTATTTTTAAAAAGCTTTATATGATATCAAATTCAAATATTACATGATATGAAGTTTAAATGGATTTTTTTAATAACTGGTTTCCAATAATAAAAAATTGTAAATCCAAAATCAACCTTTAAAAAATTCGTTTTGATTTTATTATTTAAATTGATAGAGAGTGGTCCTTATGTTTGGTGCTTTTTTTCAAAAATGTACGGAGGCTTGTAAAAAACATTATTTTAAAATACATATGTCAACAGAAGACGTTAAAATTAATTTTATTTTATTAATTCTAGTCTGTGTAGTTCGTTAATAAAAATGTATTTGTTTTACAAAAGGTAAGTTTTATATTATTTTTTATCCATAGCAAAAAAAAAAAAGTTTACTCCATTAATAATTATAACGCGAATGTTTATCCATAGAAATTAACACAAACACACGAAATGATGACGTCACGAGTAAAATGTGTACTACTGACGTTTTACACATCGCTATGGAGGTACCTAATGTTTTGTTTTTCATTTTTGATTTCTCTAAAACTTGTATTATTAATGTTTTCTTACTTTTGGGGATTAAGCGCCATATTTTAATTTTTATTGTTTAGTGTTTAATATTTTAATGGAAATCCTTTTTTTCTTTATTTAATAATTCGTCGTCGCCCTCGGATAATTTTATTCCCATTTCATAGTTTGTAGATTGAAGGAAGATGATAAAAAATTAGTTTTGTAAAAAAGCAAGTTTTTAAAATAAACTTTTTCTCCGTCCAATTTAAAAACTGCAAGTAGAAATTAAAATTAACAAGATTAAATTAATGTTATGAGTTTCACACAAGTGAAACATCAAATGTACGTTTTTTAAACATTTCTCCTTTTTATGCTTAATTTATAGTTTCTGTAAGAATTAAAAAGAAAATTCAGTCAGTATATTTTAAAAAAAAAATTTTTTTACTACATTTTTATCTCAAACAAGATGCAATGCCACTTTGATGTAGAGGGCTACTATCAGGGACATATACTCTATACTCTTGCTTTGCTGGAAGCAAAGTACACAGGAATCTTGATTCATGAACAATGTCAGGTGTGTATGCTAGTTCTTGGTATCGTTCTTTATTGTTTAGCTTTCTATTACAGCATATCAACACTTTTAGGTTGTTTGGTAGTTGTGAATCGAATCGCATGTTTAGTACATGAAGATTTAATAAATAGCGAATATTTCCTAATTGTTAATCCCTCCACTTATAACAATAGCAGCTACAGGGTCTTTAGACACATAGAACAATGATTTGTTCCAAGTGCAACATTGTGTATGGCTGCGTCTTAAACATGTGATTCGCAGGCCGTCTTTAGGTTGTTGCTATTAAACGTCTAAAAAGAATAACAAAGCTGCAAGTAAAAAGAATATCTCTGCTGAGATCCTCAAACAGAGAATAAATATACTAAGGCCTGCCATCCATCACATTTTTAACCAGATTTGGGAAATTTTTAACCAGATTTGAAATTATGCAACACAGCTACAATCCTGTAAGAAACGTGATAAGCACTGCTGCAGCAACCACTGTAGTCTCAACCTGGATAATGTGTCTACTAAAATACTCACTTTGATTCTTCTAAGACGATTTCAATCAAAATGCGACTCAAGAACAAGGCTAAACCAATGTGGTTTTCATCCAAGTTGTGGATGCACCAATCAAATCCTCACTCTAAGACAAATCTTTGGATATTGTTGATGCCAGAATATTCATCTGCTTTATTGATTTTGTTGCTGCATTCAACTGTTGACCATGGAATCCTCTGAAAGGTTATATAAACAGATGATATTCTGCCTAAACTTTTCAGTCTTCTTAAAGTATACTACTGCTTGATATGATCTCACACATGCATGTCTTGTTAGGTTTTAGAACCCTTCAAAATATGGTCTAATGTTCAGCAAGGATGTATTCTATTGCTAACACTTTTCAATTGCGTTACTGACTGGTATTCATTCTTTTGCAGACTGTTATCCTCATCTTTATTACTGTTGTTCCACCACATTTCAGCCAACTCATCTTCTGGCCTTCTTCAGGTGATAGGAATGCTGAGTCTAGTAATTACTGCCTTCCATGGTTGTTGTCACACCATGTTTTGGCCAACTAATCCTCCGGCCTGCTTGGGTATGATTGAAACCACTATCTTCAGACAATGCTTATCTGGAACCATACAGACTCAACACCTCTATTCATTGCACCACGGCCCCGATTTCAAAAAACAAATTAAAACATATAATGCTACTGACTGAGTCACATTGAATACATTGAAAGAATGTCACTGTTGAATACAACTTTGTTGTCAAGGATTTAGATTACATAGATAATTGTGTGCTATTCAATGAAACAATTGCTGATGTCCAATTTGCTCTTAATGAGCTTCAGTATGTTAGCTTGCAGATTGGGATAAAAATAAATGCCTTGCAAACTCACTGTCAATTTCACCCCAATGAGAGTGGAAGACATTAGGCAATTGGAAACTTTTGATTACCACTGATCACATCCTTCATGTCTGATGGTAGCAATTTCTCTCAAACAACACTGTTTCTTCTGCAAAATTAATTCCTACTAATAGTCATCCTCCAAAACATCTATGCTGGTTGGGTCATCCTCTTTGCTATCAAATAGGAAAATTTATCTATGAAGCAATTGCTCTGGCTCCCCTAAAGGATTGAAAAAAGCTGATAACGATTAAAGCCTATGTAGAATCTGGAATTCGCCATTGGAACAACGAATGAATGGTTAGAGATTACCTGATTATTCACTTCAAATCGTCAGACTTTCTGAAAGATCCAGAAGTAAGGATGAATGGAGTTGGTTCAAGCTGTTTCAAGTGAATACTGTTTCAAGTACAATTAATTGCAAACACGAAACCTTTTTGTGTTAGTATTGTAGTGTTCACACCTTCTAGATAATAACGAACTGTTCCAATTACTATAAAGACTGTGTTAGCACAAGGTTATGCGTGAGTCATGTGCACGTTGCAATCAGATGAATGTATAACCCTTTATTTGCTGTATTTACTTTTCTGTTCAGTATATTTTGTTTCCACGAATTGTTAGGCCGCGCAATGAAGATGAAATTATTTATGTTGAGATGTTTTAATAGGAAAGAATGTTTGAAAACAAACAGTAATTTAAAAATAGGTTGACCATTACAGTCAGATCTAGCATTAAGTATAAGTCACTTAAAATGATGTGAACTTTAGGGTAGAGCTTGAAAGACACATATCATTTTTAGTCAAGAGTCGAGAGTGAGAGAGACTAGACCGAGTAGGTGGTTAGATGGAGAGAGAGGCAGTTTTTAGATCAGGATGGCTCCAAGTAGAGGGGATCAGAAATGGCGATAGTCAGAATCAGCTCGAAAGTGAGTAGTCATTTTACATTAAATTTATAGATTTGCCATTCTGAAAGCTAATATCTTATAAAAAAAAGTTGGTACTTCTGCACTTTAGTGCCCATTTTTCTATGATTCATGCTTGGCAATGTCCGGCGAAAAATGGAAAATGTTGGATTATAACAAGTCAAAAGAGAGACACCAACTCAACTTGCAGACATTAAAAACTGGAAGAAAAAAAGAAAGCAAGAAAAGGAAAGTTGAACAGGAAAGAAAGGTAGTTCTATTGCATTTCTCCAATCAAAAATAAAAAAAAAACGAGAAAAATGAATCAATCCAGGCTGTAAATAATTTGTAAAGCCACAGAAAACATGCTTTTTAGCAGGAAACTCAGCTGCTAGCAACAGAGAGGAGCTACAAACATGTCGGCGAAAGTGCATCGTGAAGAAACAAAATGTAAACGACAGTTTTGGTTGGAGGTGCACTAATGGCCCCTGCAGACAATGAACGTCTTTGCGCCATGACACCTTTTTTGAGAGATCCTATCTCCTACTACCTATGATTATATGAATTATATATTTGTGGGCGTTCAAAATGGCAACACACAAAAACCTACGGTGAGAGTGCAATATCGGATCAAATCACACTCTCACCGACTAGAAAAACTTCCTGAGAGATATTTGCTAAGATTATTTCCTTAGGAATCCCCGGCAGATTGGGGGCCCAGGGCACACAGTGGAAGTTGACGAGTCCATTTTCAATAGATGAAAACATATCAGGAGGGTCATCGAACCGCTCTGGGTTTTCAGAGGATACAACCCTGCTGAGAATGAGGGTTTCCTTGTCACAGTCCCAGACCGTAAATCAGAAAACCTTCTTTCGTTAATAAAAATACATACTGCTGGGCACCACGATAGTTTCTGATTGCTGGAAAGTGTACTGCAAAGTTGGGTCAGAAGGGTATGAACATCTTACGGTTAACCACGGCTTTCATTTCATGGACCCTATGACTAGGGCTACCACAAATTATGTGCAAAGGATGTGGAAGGAAACAACGAAATAAAAGAGTGTGGAACCAACCGCGATCTGCTTGACAGTTATTTTAGTGAATTTATGTGGAGACAAAAATTCGGAAAGAATCCTTGTCTCTATCCTAAGGCAGATAGCAGAAAGCAATCCGGTTCAGGAACTTCCACCTCCTCCTCCTCCTCCTCCTCCTCCAACATTCTCTAACAAGCTTTCTCGGCCTACTTTGCCATAGTCAGCTGCTTTACTTCAACTAGTAGAAAATACTATCCTTAAAGAAATAACCTATCCTCAGGAAACCACACATTGCCCAAAAACGTATATTCCTAACCCACAATAACGGACAACCACACAAAAAAAAAATTTATAAAAATAATTAAAAAAAAAAATAAAAAAAGTATTTTATTTTGCTGCAAAAAAAAAAAGAATTTTATTTTGCTGCAAAAAAAAAAAATGCATAAACAAAAATTGTATTATAAAAACTGCAGTCGTCGGCTGCCCAAAACTTTCCTTTGAAAATAAATTATTTTTAAAAACTTTTATTACTCCCTCAACGTCCCTAAACAAACAAACAAAAAAAAACAATAGGCTAAAAAGATAATAAAACAGTAAAATGTTTGTAATTCTTACGGTAAGTTTCTGTTTTTATTTCTTTGTTTTTCTTTCATTTTTTTTTTATATACTTGCATTCGTATGGCGGTTATTTTTTTTTTTCTTGACTCGCTCATTATAATCCAGCGTTTTCCATTTTTCACTGGCCATTATCAAGCGCGACTCACGGAAAAACGGCCACTAAAGTGCAGAAGTATACAAAATTGTATTCCTATTTTGCAAATATTATTTTATAGTTAAATTATTGTATTATATAGGGTTTAGTATGTTTCAGTATGGACGAATCGGCGGAGAGGGGGCGATTTGTCATCAAATTAGCACTTTGTCGTTCAAAGTTTTTTTTAAAGATTTTTTTTTTTAATTCAGTAAAAGATATTTTTCTCTTTGAATAAAATAGAAATAAAAATTATTAAACTAAGAAATTTTATTTGATTTAAAAAAAGGACTTAAAAATAACACAAAAACAACAACACTCGGTCATCAACAATATTTTTTTCTTAATGAAAAAAACTTTAAAATATTTTTAAGTTTTTAATCTTTAAAAAATGAATTATAAAATAATTAACCAAAAAGTAACATGATTTTTCCTTAAAAAACAGTTACATTGATATAAACGTTAAAAAACAGTTACATTGATATAAACGTTAAAAAACAGTTACATTGATATAAACCTTAAACAACAGTTACATTGATATAAACCTTAAAAAACAGTTAAATTGATATAAACCTTAAAAAACAGTTACATTGATATAAACGTTAAAAAACAGTTACATTGATATAAACGTTAAAAAACAGTTACATTGATATAAACGTTAAAAACAGTTACATTGATATAAACCTTAAAAAACAGTTACATTGATATAAACCTTAAAAAACAGTTAAATTGATATAAACCTTAAAAAACAGTTACATTGATATAAACGTTAAAAAACAGTTACATTGATATAAACGTTAAAAAAAAGTTACATTGATATAAACGTTAAAAAACAGTTACAATGATATAAACGTTAAAAAACAATTACACTGATATAAACGTTAAAAAACAGTTACATTGATATAAACGTTAAAAAACAGTTACATTGATATAAACGTTAAAAAACAGTTACATTGATATAAACGTTAAAAAACAGTTACATTGATATAAACGTTAAAAAACAGTTACATTGATATAAACATTAAAAAACAGTTACATTGATATAAACGTAAAAAAACAGTTACACTGATATAAACGTTAAAAAACAGTTACATTGATATAAACGTTAAAAAACAGTTACATTGATATAAACGTTAAAAAACAGTTACATTGATATAAACGTTAAAAAACAGTTACATTGATATAAACGTTAAAAAACAGTAACATTGATATAAACATATAAAAACAGTTACATTGATATAAACGTTAAAAAACAGTTACACTGATATAAACGTTAAAAAACAGTTACATTGATATAAACGTTAAAAAACAGTTACATTGATATAAACGTTAAAAAACAGTTGCATTGATATAAACGTTAAAAAACAGTTACATTGATATAAACGTTAAAAACAGTTACATTGATATAAACGTTAAAAAACAGTTACATTGATATAAACGTTAAAAAACAGTTATATTGATATAAACGTTAAAAAACAGTTACATTGATATAAACGTTAAAAACAGTTACATTGATATAAACGTTAAAAACAGTTACATTGATATAAACGTTAAAAAACAGTTACATTGATATAAACGTTAAAAAACAGTTACATTGGTATAAACGTTAAAAAACAGTTACATTGATATAAACGTTAAAAACAGTTACATTGATATAAACCTTAAAAAACAATTACATTGATATAAACGTTAAAAACAGTTACATTGATATAAACGTTAAAAAACAGTTACATTGATATAAACATTAAAAACAGTAACATTGATATAAACGTTAAAAAACAGTTACATTGATATAAACATTAAAAACAGTAACATTGATATAAACATTAAAAACAGTAACATTGATATAAACGTTAAAAAACAGTTACATTGATATAAACGTTAAAAAACAGTTACATTGATATAAACATTAAAAAACAGTAACATTGATATAAACATTAAAAAACAGTTACATTGATATAAACATTAAAAAACAGTTACATTGATATAAACATTAAAAACAGTAACATTGATATAAACGTTAAAAAACAGTTACATTGATATAAACGTTAAAAACAGTAACATTGATATAAACCTTAAAAAACAGTTACATTGATATAAACATTAAAAACAGTTACATTGATATAAACATTAAAAAACAGTAACATTGATATAAGCATTAAAAACAGTAACATTGATATAAACATTAAAAACAGTAACATTGATATAAACGTTAAAAAACAGTTACATTGATATAAACGTTAAAAAACAGTAACATTGATATAAACGTTAAAAAACAGTAACATTGATATAAACATTAAAAAACAGTAACATTGATATAAACATTAAAAACAGTTACATTGATATAAACATTAAAAAACAGTAACATTGATATAAACATTAAAAAACAGTAACATTGATATAAACGTTAAAAAACAGTAACATTGATATAAACGTTAAAAAACAGTAACATTGATATAAACATTAAAAACAGTAACATTGATATAAACGTTAAAAAACAGTAAAGCATGCTTGTGCCTAACACAAAAGCAGACAAAAACATTTAGTCGTTAACAAGGAGATCATATTTTCATATTGTTTTAATTAATTTAAAAAAAACAACTTACAAATAACCGTGTTTATCTATAACACACCACTCAAACACTTGGTCGTCAACAATGAGATTATATTTTCATATTGCTTTTATTAATTAAAAAAAAAAAGAACTTAAAAATATTTTTAATTATTTTATTTATTTTAATCCTTAAAAATGAATGAAAAAATAATTAACCAAAAAGAGATTTCGAAAACATGATTTTTCTTAAAAACAATTAAAGCGATTTATTTTCATATTGTTTTTCTTATTTTTTTTTTTAAAGTTATAAAATCTTTATAAAAATGTGACTGCCGGGGCCAACGCTGCATTGACTCTTTGCCGAATTGGCCACGCCATCAAATTAGCTCAGCCGAAACGGCAATGCTGAATTAGTCACACCAAAACATCCCATTCCCTATTATATGATGCCCCCTTGCCCAATCTATGCCGGAACACAGGTCTGCTAGTATGTTATAATTTACCTTTTTTTGTCTGTTGATAATTTATAGGCTCCAAAATTATTCAACATAATTGAACCAAATTTATCATGAAGTATCTTTAAGATGCTGGGTGTCTCAGGGAAGAGAAGAATAATTAATAATAATTAATATTACTACTGTTAATATTAAAAACAAAAGCATTTTATATCTACTAAAACAATTGGGCAGAATGACAGTAAATTTTATATTCATTGCAAAATATCAAATTAATACACTATTGATATTCCAAGTTAAAAACTCTTGATCAAAATTTTGGATTAAACACTATTGACTCAACAGGTGGAATGTAAGAGTCAAAATCACATAATACATAATAATGCTAACAGCAATAATCACAAGGGTCAAAACTGCAGCAAATTTGTATAAAATATCCTAATGATGGCAGATATAATGAAATGAGGAATCCTTATTCTATTGTAGGAATGAGATTAAAAGATGAATTATCAGAAAATACCAACAATGGACAGTGGAAGGTGCATAATCTATAGTAAAATTGTGCCCTTTTCATCTGTGACTTCATAGTGTCCAAAACTATGTGACAAAATTGCAATTCAGCAAAAAAGTGACATTTTAAAATGGTGAAGCTGTTAACAAGTTATTATTATCCGTGAACCACAAGTTTGTACAATGAAAAACTATGTGAAAATTGTTTCAGTTTTGTTAAATGTTAAAAATTGTTTTAAAAACCATTAATTTAATGAATGTAAATAAGTTATGTAGATAATTACAAAAATTGAAATTTCTTTTCCAATATTAATTGTCTGTATTTTTGAGATGAGGTGTTTTCATTTATTGAGATTGTCAGACTAACTTCCTCATCTTGGTTGTCACAACGTTTCAGCCGTTTTGCCCTCCGGCCTTCATCAGGTGTTTTGTATCGAACTGGGGAACCGTTTGTTAGGAGTCTCAAACCCAACCCTTTATTATTATTACGGGGGTACCGTGTTCGGACTCCAGCTAGGCTCTGGGACATAGTTGCTGATTCTCTGTTTTTGAATGTTACTTTTTCACTGCCTTTGTTCAGGATTGAACTCAGCACCTTCGGGTAACTGTAAACTTTGATACAACGTCTAGGACCACTCGGCCATATGTCACAAGGACAATTCTTAGTTGGTTTTTGTTAATGTTAAACCTATGTTGTTATTCGAGGTTTTCTCTCTCTATCAGAGGTGTCCAAATTGCATTCAGCTCTATGCTTGGTTTGCTCAGTAGGTTATGTCCGAGCATGTGAGCTGTTTCTTTAAGTTTTCTCACTTTCCAGTGGGTCTCTCCGTTTATTATTTTTACTTCATCCCATAGGGGCGATGGTCCCCCCTCTCCATCCAGACATGGTTGGCTATACCCGATTTTTCCATCTCCCCTTTAATTACCGCTTTTCGGTGTTCTTCCACCTTTACTTTGACTGGGCGGCATGTTTCACCCTTGTAAACCTTTCTGCAACTGCATGGGATGGAGTATATGCAGTTCTTGGTCATGTTCTCCTCCATGCGGGGCTTCACTCGTACCAGGTGTCGTCTGAGTGTCAACTCGCTCTTGAATACCGTCCTGATGTTGTAGGGGGCACATATTCTCTGAATCTTTTCGGAGATGCCTCGTATGTATGGTAGGCAGACCGTTGGTAGTTTTTGGATTTCATTCTCCTCTCTTATACTATTAACACGTCTGGTGGATAGTATGTTATCGAGGTAGTTGTTACGACAAAGGGTATTCTTTAACCTGACCATTTCTTGGTGGTATGTAATGGTGTCACTACTTATTGTCTCTGCTCGATGTTGTAGGCAGCGTGCGATTCCATGTTTGATACTGTATGAGTGATGGAAATTGAAGTTAAGGTATTGTCCGGTGAAGGTAGGCTTGCGATATACGGATGTCTTAAACCCATGCTCTGTACGTGATATGAGTATATCAAGGAAGGCCAGTTGGTTATCTTTTTCTTTCTCTATTGTGAACTATATCGATGGTCTTATTGAATTCACATGGTCTAGGAGAGCCTGGATGTCTTCCTGATGGGGTCAGAGTATGAAGGTGTCATCAACGTATCTTAGCCACATGGTTGGCTTTAATGGAGCTGAACCTAAGGCCATGTCTTCAAAGTATTCCATGTATATGTTCGCCATCACAGGTGATAATGGCGAGCCCATAGCTAGCCCCTCCTCTTGTCGATATAGGTCAGTACCCATTCTGAAGTAGGTTGTTTCTATGCAGAATGTCAGCATTTCCATTAAGTTTGGCAATGGTACACATGTGCGATCTTCTATGGAGAGGTCCGCAGCTAGTTTGTCTTGAATTACTGCTAGTGCCTTACTAGATGGGACTTTAGTGAACAGGCTAACCACATCTAGGCTTACCATTTGGTTTGTACTGATGGGTGCTCCCTTGATCAGTTCCGTGAAGTGGGCAGAATTCTTTACATGTGTTGCTGACTTGCCTGCTAATGGGTTTATTATATCCACAAGGTACCTGCTCAGTGGGTGGCATGCTGAGCCTCGGCAGCTCACTATGGGTCTGAGTGGAATACCGTCTTTGTGTATCTTGGGGAGACCGTACATATGTGGTAGCTTACTGTAATGCTGGACCAGCTGTCTATATCTCATCGGAGCGATGTGTTCCTTGTTTTTGGTAAGGATTTGTAACAGCTTTCTTTCGGTTTTCAAAGTTGGGTCCTTCTTTATTTTACCGTAGCTACCATCTGCGATTAGGCCTGCCATTTTTTCAGAGTACTTCGACATGTCCATCACCACAGTAGGATTGCCTTTGTCTGCTGGCAGAATTATCATACTGCTGTCACTCTGTAGGGTTCTTATAGCCAGCCTATCTTCCCGAGAGATGTTTGATTTAGGAGGCTTGGCTTTCTCGAGTACTTGTCTCACTTTCCATCTTATTTCATCACCTTGGGTTGATGGGATTCTCAAGGCTATATCTTCCATGTGTTTTATGATATCTAAGAATGGAACGCGTTTGGTTGTTGTTGCGAAGTTGAGACCTTTATTTAGTACTGCTTCCTCTGAGTGGCTTAGTTGGCGGCTGCTGAGGTTGATGACCGCTTTCACAGGTGAGCGGTGTTTTGATGTTACATTCCTCTGGTCTTTGAGCTTTGTGAGCTTCTTGATTTGGCATTCTTTAACCTTCTCATATTCTTGTCTGTACGATTTATCCAGATCTGATTGGATTCTCACCCTGTCTTCCTCTTGAGTCACCTTGACAAGGTTAAGGTGTCGGAGATTTCATTCCTTAGTTTTTGTTTATTCGAGCGGGTGTGTTGGATCCTTTCTTGAATGAGGGCATGCCCTGCCCTTTCCGCGACTCTACGTGCCTTCCTGGAATCCACTGTTGTTTGTAATGTCAAACCTGCTGGTAGGAGTTTTAAGTCTCTACATCTGTACAGGAAGGTTAGATGGTTAGCAAGTCTTGCTAGTTTCACATGACGCTTTTCCAGGCATTGCCATTTAATCCTAATGTTGGGTCCGTACCGAGTCCGTTTCCAATGTTATTCTTTCCTTACTTCTCATCTCAAACCCCTTCTCGAATGATCCTTTTTCCTCTCTTCACTTTCTAAGAGTTAAAAATACGACTGTTACCAACCTTTCATAGAAGGTAAACATTTAGGTGGATTTGCTGGCATAAATAAAAGGAGAAAAGGTAGAAATGGAATTTTATCCTCTAACAACTAGAGGCAGACTTGTGAATCAGACAGACATAATTTGGACCAGCAAGAAGAGAATGAGCCAATGTTGAGAAAGAAAACATTGACTTCTTTTACAGGTAATTGAAGAGGAACAGGGAAGGGGGGGGCGAGTCTAAGGCCAAGAAACTCCAAAGTAAGGTTAAAAGTTGAATAAATACAAGCCCGCCTCCATTCCCATCATGGACTCTCACCCCTACACACATATCAGAAAAGGAAAGCAAATGATAAGGATGTTCCTAGTTGAATATTTGTATTATAAACATTTTTGGCATGATAGGCAGACTTGGAGGGGGTTGTGCTAAAAAGAATTAAATATTAGTGCAAGGAAACAGGAAAGAGCAAAAGACTTTTGAAAAAGTGTCTTTTCAGAAAAATTGCTGTCAAAGAATCAAAGAAAAATGTTCGAAGAAGAGTGAAAAATGAAAGTTTTTGTAAAGAAATATTTTCATATTCCATGATGATTAAAAGCAATCGAATTGTTTATTTGTAATGTTACCTGTGGTGACATATTTTCAATTAACTATTTGGTTAAATAAATGAAATACAAATACTTTTAATTAAGTAATAAAATTTTCTGACACCTGCCATGACTCTGATCCCTGTTGACCCACAGTATATAAATATTGAAGTTTATTTTATATAATGTGCTCAGATCCGCACCGAATCTGATGGTTCAAGGTTTGTAAATGTATCTTGTGTAATTTCTTATATCTTATCAGACGCACAACTAGAAATGCCACTTTTTATTCTATAACTGATGATGATGATGACGGCGGCGGCAATGATGGTCATCAAATTCTGACAAATTAGATACATTATTCAAATTATTTTAAAGGGTTAAAAAGAAAATTAAAAGCAAGGAGTAAAGTGGACAGAACTAAAACGACAATAACTACTCTCTTTCATTGCAAATCAGCTGTAAGAGCAGAATTCACGTTGCCTCATGTGTTCAAATCTTGTCAACAATTTCATTCTTTCCAAGCAGATAAATAACATGTAAATATCTATCTATATAATTATAAAACTCAGATCAGCTTGCTTGCTTAGGCGCTGAAATCGTCCATCTAGTTTGTGACTTTCGTTTTCAAAATATTTGCCTGCTTAGCAATTTTATGGTCAACTTGTCTTAATTTAGATAAAAGCCACTGCTGCTATTCAAAACAAACACAAGTTCAACAATATTTTTTGTGTTTTAACTTATTTTAACATGTTTTTCTTACAAATATAATTTAACCTCATCAAGTTAACCCTTTACTGTCAAATTCTACTTTCAAGTCACCTTTCAAAAACAAATATTTCTTACTCTTATGGCTTGTCAGCCCAACTGGTCTTTAAAATACAGGTCTATGCATGGTTCAATAAGTGAATGAGGGGTTTGTTTATGTTTGTGTGTCAGTTGCATGCTAACTTTTGTTACGTGTGGGTTTCATGATTAAAAAATTTATTTATTGCATAAAAAAAAATTCTGGTGGTAAACATAAATATACAACATATAATTATATAAATACGAATTACTTAGCACATCTACCAAACATGGCTGACAGAACAAGAGCAGGATACCCTCATGAATGAAATAATTCCATACAGATTCTCGAATTCAACAGAAAGATTTCCGAGTTTGGCAAGATACACCTAAAGAAGGCCAGAGGCTCTAGCCTCCGAAACATTGTGACGGCCAGAGATTATATCATCCAAAACATTATGAAGATAACAAAATCCACAACTTTAATCGTTAAAGGAGTCAACTCTTCTATGAAGTTTCAATTTAGTATATTCCTCCGGTAAATGGAATCGCACACCAGATGAACTTTCTTGTTTTCCTTCCGTAGCATAACAAAAAAGAAAAGGTCTAACGAGATGCAAAGCAAATTTCACTACACAGGTTGTATCAAAAAGTTTGATGAGACGCAGAGCACTGTTCACAGTACGCAGGTCTGAATGCTCCTCCAACTCTTCCAAGCAACCTGCTTTTATAGTGTCCGGGCATGCCTCATTAGCAAGTGTCATGCGAGAACTGTGTGAGATTGAGGGCTTTAAAAGATCACTGACGCCATCTTGGATTATTTGATTTTTCTTTCTTCTCAGCCCGCAGGACAGAAGAACATCTCTAATGTGAGTCTTGATTATTTATCATTTGTACAGATGCACAAAACACAAATGCATGGGTGCTTGCTTCTTTGATGAACATCACACTCCCCCCTGATCTTATGATCACACAGAGTGCATTGCGGGGTTGGTATTTTATTCTGCTCACTTCTGCGAAGAGCACATTCATCATCTCCAGTTCTGATTCCAGTTCCGGTTCAGGTTCTACCCCGTCAGACAAACTATAGCCAATACTCTCTGATGGAGAGGGTTCACTAGTCGTGTTTGTCAGCAGTACATCACTAGATGAGTCATCGCTTTCCTCTGTAGTTGTACGATGTATCTCGGCAGCCGGGCGAAGGTTGTGTACATGGGTTCCATCAACTAGGACCGACTGCTGGCTGATCACCTGATATTCGTCCTTGTTTGAACTTGGTGGGGCACTGGTTTCCTGGGGATCTCATCCAAACTGGATCCCCTATCCTATGTTTGTTGTGTGGCGACTTTCCATCATTTGGCATAATGTTATACCAATACATGGCCTCTGTAATGGTACATTGCTTTCTGACAGCAATTCTCTTAATGCTATAATGGCTCCTTTCAGCAATGCCATTCCCTAATGGCACATGAGCACATCACAATCGTAGTCAGGTGCCCCATTCATCTAACAATTGTCAAACTTGTTGGCTGCAAAAAATGGCATCATTGTACGTCAAGACCTTGCTCAGAAAAGATGGATGATAACTGGCGAACAACATTTGTCGCCACACCGCAAAATGTCTAGGTCCACAATTTATAAGAGTTAAAAAGGCTTCTCATTGTAATGGGTGATATCCATCACCACCCGTTGTCATACATCCTTAACTTCCAATTGCCATTTCTGCCATTGCTCTGGTGCAGGATCAACGGACATGCTTCACAGTGCTTAACAATCTGCCTACATCTGCTCTTGTCACTGTCAGGTCCACGTGCCTCATAAAATACAGCATCCTCTTAATACCTGGATGTACACTCTGTGCATGAATCTCTTTTATTTGGCATGGGTTCATCATGCCAATTGCAACTGCACAGGATAAAAGAGTGTGCTACATGCCCATTTTCATGGCTTCATACCATTTGCAACGCACACGGATTAATTGGTCAGCACAATTACAGTGTGATGCTACCAATGTTACACTCACCAATAGCCCGTATGCTGAGACCAGACTCTTCAGCATGTCTAGCCTTTGCCATATAAACATTTCACTGGCCACCTTAGTATGGATTCTTGCTCATCCCAAAAGTGTGTCAGACACTCAGTGATAAACACAGAGAGAATCTATGTACAGGTGCAATTTTTTTTAACTGCCATTGCAGTGCCAAATTTATGATTTTTACAACAGCATCCAACTCCACCAGGTTTAGTGTTGAGCATCACTTACGGGTTGCAGCCAACATGTGTCCTCAAACACATTTCCTCTTTGCTCTAATGAGATTCCCAATGCCAATGAACTGGCGTCAACCCACACATTCATGTCGTCAACATTAACACACCACCCTCTACGAGCAGGATCCTTTTCATTCACTCTCTTCAGAGTTTCCATTATCATTAGAGTTAGGAGAGCATCATCAGGTACATCATCCCAACCTGAGGTCACCAAATTCGCTCTATGTTTAATAACACCTACAGCTGCACAGAGCCAACCACAGGCTGGTAAGTGACCAACACGCTTCCCACACAAGGAAAAAAATGATCCACCATGTAATAACGTCAGGAATGTTTGGAACCCCACTGCCATACCTCCATCATAGGGTGCCTCCTTCCTCATGGATATCCAACCCCAATATGCATGCTCCATCTTTTAGACATTCAGGATCCTTGCACTTCAGGCCAAACTGAGCTAATTTATTACACAGACACGTGATGCAGATTGTGCATCCTCATTGACATACACAAAGTAGGCTGATGTTGTGTCCTCAATTGTCTTTTCTTGGAACAGCATGCATTCACAATGGTCTTCATGATCTGCGGTGCCATATTTAGATCAAAGTTGAGTCGTGTCAAGCAATACCTCTGACCCTGGAACCACACTGTTTGGAACAGCCATAATGTCTCATCAACTAGCACCTACAAATAGGCCTTCCAAAAATCTAATATTGACACCATTGGAGCCTTTCTGATGCCGTTCTCTGTTTGCTGGCACACACGTCAGCATCAGCAGTGTAAGCCTCAATATGCTTGTTCAGTTCACGATAGTCCAGCACCGGTTTCACTTTCAACTTATTATGCTGGATCACCACCATTAAGGGTATCAGAGCTTTGGGAGGTTCAAGCTTGTCATCCAGGTAGTGGATCAATAATCCATCTTCGGCCCATGCCTCAGGTTCTTGTTCATATTCATTATGAGCCTCATCAGGTATGGGGTGCTCCGCAATGCCATTCTTAAGTTCGGTTGGCGCCCTTCCTTTAGTCCACTTCCATGATGCAGTCCAGATTTCCTGTCAATGATCGTAGTCCACCTTGAAATCAGGCCAATCGATGTGGACCGTAGCACTTACTAGGGCTTCCAAAAAGCGCACACTCCCAGCTCGTTCAATGACAACTCCCCCCAGCACCTTGATAGCATCATATTCTAACAATAAGTTAAACCCCAGCAAATCCCCATGCGTCAGCAACACTGTAACGAAAAAGTGTAAGGAAAAAATTCAAGATGGCGCCCGACTCTCTCTTTAACACGGTAAGATATCCTCAACACGGCACAAGAAGCAACAGCCACACGATTCCCCAGCCAACTCAATCGTCACTCCCCCACGTCTTTCCCCTCACCCGCTTTTATCGTCGTTCTAGGCCGGCTAAATTTGCATATTCCGAGAATTTGTGTGACTTTGCGAGACATCATACTTTACAAAAGACGGCGGCCGCCATCTTGGTCTTTCTTTTCTATTTTTGGTCGGTAACGCTGAGCTGGTCTCGAGGTAAGTCTTTTTCCCCTCATCCGTCTCTCCCACGTACCCACACAACACGCAAACACGCGGGCGCTTATCTCCTGGATGCACGTTACACTCCCCCCTGATCTGATGATCACATAGAGAGCACTGGGGGGTTGGCCTTTTAGTGCGTGTGCTTCTGCGAAGAGGTACATTCACTGTTTCAGACTCGGGCTCTGGATCTGGTTCCGCCTCATCAGATGAAGTATCGCTATCAGTCTCTGGAAAGGGCTCACTGAATCCGTGCATCGGCAGCTCATCGCTAGACGCTTCACTGCTTTCTTCTGTAGTTGTGTGACGCACCTCGGTAGCTGGGCGAAGATCTTGCACATGTCGTGGTGTTCCATCGACCAAAACAGACTGCTGGCTAATCACTCCAGATATTTGTCCTCGCTTAAACTTGTCGGTGCACCGATTTCCTGGAGGCCGCACCCACACTGGATCTCCCACTTCATATCTGTTATATGTTCCCTTGTCGGTTGGCTGCGTAGTGTTGATTCCCTTCACTCCGACTCGGTACGTGTAAAAAGCATTCGCAGGTGCGGTTGAAGGGGACGTCCTGTCCTTTGGCATAATGTTGTACCAATATGTTGCTTCCGCAATAGTACATCGCTTCCTGGCAGCAATTCTCTTGATGCTGCGATGGCTTCTTTCAGCAATGCCATTTCCTGACGGCACATGCGCACATCGCAACCGTAGTCGGACGCCCCACTCATCTAACAACTGCCGAACTTGCTGGCTACAAAACGCTGCATCATTGTCAGTCAGGAGCTCTTCCGGCGCACCTCGCTCAAAAAAAATGGATGATAGGTGGCGAACAACATTTGCTGAACCCTGTCTGGTCATCTGCCGCCACACCGCAAATCTCGTAGGCCCGCAATCAATGAGAGTTAGAAAGGGCTTGCTACTGTAATGGGTAATATCCATGGCCAGCTGCTGCCTCACACTCTCAACTTCCAAGCGACCCTTCTGCCATCGCTCTGGTGCAGGATCAATAGACTGGCAAGCCTCACAATTTCTGACGATCTGTCTGACATCCATCTTGGTCACTGCTGGGTATGCACGCCTCACAAAATAAAGGGTCCTCTTGATACCCGGATGTCCGCTCTGTGCATGAATTTTTTGTATTTGACATGGGTCGATTGCAACTGCACAAGATCGAGCAGTAATCTCCATTCCCATCTTCGCCGCTTCATACCATTTGTGAGGTACACGGGTCAGTTGGTCAGCACGATTACAATGTGATGGCACCAGAGTGACGCTCAGTGATAGCCCATACTCAGATACCAGGTTTTTTAGCGTGTCTAGCCTTCTCCATATTAACATTTCGCTTGCTGCCTTGGTACGGATTCGTGTCCGTCCTGAAAGTGTGTCAGACACCCAGTGGTAGACGCAGAGAGAATCTGTGTACAAGGTCAACTTCTTAGACTGCCACTGCAGGGCCAGATTTACCCCCTTTACAACAGCGTCCAGCTCTGCCAGGTTGATATGCTGAGAATCTGTTACGGGCCGCAGCCAACACGCATCCTCGAACACGTTCCATTAAGTGTTCCATGGTCGTTGTTGAAACACTGGTTTAGGCTCTCAGTAGCTGCTTCACCCGAGTGGGAAGGCCCGCCACAAACGCGTATGCGAGCGTCCGCTCCGACACCCCTCCACCGAACAGAACTGCGAGTTTCTTTAACTCAGCGAAGAAAACGTCCACGCTTTCCTCCGGTAGAAGTTTTCGGGAAGCAAATTTTTCATAGGCCGTACAAGGATCCATGGCAAATGCCTTGTACAGCGCAGCTTTAATTGCGGTGACATCTCCCTTTTCGGCAGCACTGAGTTGCTGATATACACTCAAGGCACCCCCAGCCAATCTCAGGGGAATCACAGTGTGTACCCTTTTCACCTCACAAAGGTCGCACGTCAGCTCGACCCTTTCAACCTAGTCGACGATGGACGTTGACCCGTCAAACTTGGGTATGAGCTTTAAGTCAAATTTCGACTCGGTCATAGTCCTAGAGGTTAAATGGCCGGAATAGCTTGTAACGAAAAAGTGTAAGGAAAAAATTCAAGATGGCGCCCGACTCTCTCTTTAACACGGTAAGATATCCTCAACACGGCACAAGAAGCAACAGCCACACGATTCCCCAGCCAACTCAATCGTCACTCCCCCACGTCTTTCCCCTCACCCGCTTTTATCGTCGTTCTAGACCGGCTAAATTTGCATATTCCGAGAATTCGTGTGACTTTGCGAGACATCATACTTTACAAAAGACGGCGGCCGCCATCTTGGTCTTTCTTTTCTATTTTTGGTCGGTAACGCTGAGCTGGTCTCGAGGTAAGTCTTTTTCCCCTCATCCGTCTCTCCCACGTACCCACACAACACGCAAACACGCGGGCGCTTATCTCCTGGATGCACGTTTCCTGTCAATGATCGTAGTCCACCTTGAAATCAGGCCAATCGATGTGGACCGTAGCACTTACTAGGGCTTCCAAAAAGCGCACGCTCCCAGCTCGTTCAATGACAACTCCCCCCAGCACCTTGATAGCATCATATTCTAACAATAAGTTAAACCCCAGCAAATCCCCATGCGTCAGCAACACATCAATTTCTGTGGCCACACCAGAGTCCATATGGATCTGTATGCTTACATCTCACTGCCTATTGTGGTGACTTTGATATTTTTCTTGTTCCAGGTTCAACACAGTCTGGCATTCACTATGGTATATGAGCAGCCTGAGTCAAGGAGAGCTAGCAAGGCACTTGGTTTACGTATATAGTTATTGTTGGTTGTGCCTCACTGACATTTTGTCAGGGAGCAGAGTGGCATTGATGTCATATCCTCTCACACGTTTCCCGCACAATTAGGGGCTAAGTGTCCAATACTGCTGCATTGAGAACAGCGCGCTCATCCCCGCCCCCTGTTAGTGCAACTTTTCACAAAATGACCCTACTGGTCATAGCGGTAACATCTTCCTTTGGTTGTGGAGCTCAGACTAAGAGTCTCCCCTGTACTATTCTAGGCTGTCTGCGCTGCTATCACAACTGGTTCCCCTAGGTCCTCCTCATCTTTGATGATGGCTCAAGCACATTCCAGCAAGTGTTCCATAGGCGTTGCTGAAATGCTGGTGGAGGTTCTCAGCAGTTACTTTACATAGGTTGGAAGGTCGGCAACAAACGCATACACATATGTCTGTTCCGATACTCCACCACCAAACAGGATTGCAAGTTTTTTCAGCTCTGCAAAAAAAACATTCAGAGTTTCTCCTGGTACGAGTCTCCTTGAAGCATTTTTCTCATAAGCCGTACATAGATCCATGGCAAATTGCCATCAAGTCAGTCTTCTCGGCAGTATTAAGTTGTTGATATGTCAACTCAACCATTTTGACCCAGTCAACAACAGACATGGACCCGTCAGATTCAGTTTCAAATCAAAATTCGATTCAGTCATTGTATTTTTATCTCCCAACACAACTTGACTGGAAAAAAAATGGCCGAAAATAGCTTGTAGCAAAACAAAAAAGAAAAGGTCTAATGAGACACAAACCAAATTTCACTACATGGGTTGCATCAAAAAGTCTGATGAGACGCAGAGCACTGTTCGCGGTATGCAGGTCTGAACACTCCTCCAACTCTTCCTAGCAACCTGCCTCATTAGCAAGTGTGTCATGTGACCATGCAAGAACTGTGTGAGATCGAGGGCTTTAAAGAACCACCAACGCCATCTTGGATTATTTGATTTTTCTTTCTTCTCAGCCTGCAGGACAGAAGAACATCTCCGATATGAATGTTGGTTATTTATCGTTTGTACAGATGCACAAAACACAAATGTGTGGCCGCTTGCTTCTTTGATGAACATCCATCACATTCCACAGTATCATCACTCTTCATAGAACAACATACCAATCAAAAATTCGGGGCATCAGAATGTTTGCAAAGCCTGACAGTGTCCATGACAGTTATGACCATCGAGAATCTATCATATGTTACTGCGGCACACATCAGCATTGCAGTGCAAGCTGACCCAGAGTACAAAGACCTCATCAACATTATTCAGCAGAGTTTTCCCACCTTTGGGAATACTGGGATGTTTGTGATAAATTGTCCGTCGTAAATGAGCTCGTCCTCCTCAAGTCATTATTCCTCGTGCTCTTCACAAACGAGTTTGGCCAAATTTTAATCACATTTCGGGTCTGTACTTCATTTGCTCATTTCTTTAGTTTCCCATTTCCGGAAAATTTGCCTGACATGTTTATTTTTTTATTTTTTTTCTTTCAATTCGTTACCCCCCAAAAAAAACAGATTTTGGTGATGACCCCAAAATTCCGTCAGTTTTCAAAAGCATAAGAAGGAGATTAAGTGGCTCAAACTGGGCACTATCATCGAAGCCTTACCTTGTGACAATACTGTATTCGAATGCACCACACTGAAAGAGTATCTTTGCAAAAATAAGTAAGTTTTTTAAAAATGTTTGATCTCGATAGCAATCACAATAATTCCTGCTGATAGCCAACACTCAGTCATGACATTAAGGTAAGGTGCACAAAACCTGCACCTTACCAGTGCGACAAGTGCATCAGTACTGAACTCACCCGCAGGCAACAATGTTTTTGAAACAGCTGACGTAGCCATTGTCAACCCCAAGGTGAATATTCAGCAGATACCATAGGAATTGAAAACTTTACAAACCTGGCTTTAAAAAACTTGAGCACCAGGGGAATATGTAGAAATACATCTTCTCCATATATTCATGTTATTCATTCTTTCATATTCTTTTACTTCATATTGACTGATTGACTTTGTGTTATCAACTGATCCTATGAGTCATTGCTCTCACTTGCTCTACACACATTTCATTTAATTCTATACATCTCACACTATTAAGCTTGCCAAGTTTGTATCTAACACAATAACTAATTTGCAGCAAACATAGCAAATCATTAATAGTCACTTGTTTCACAAAACATATCTCCCAGATTCATGAAATATTACATTAATGGTGCCGCTTGATGGATGTTCTATACGATCTTCATATTTTATGCTTATTCAGCCATTTTTAAACTTAACAAGGCACTTTAACTACTCAAAAGAAAAGAAAAAATTGCAATTAGAATCTAATTCTGTTGATTATTAATGCATACACTTGCAAACAAGAACTTTTTCTCAGTCTCTTTCTCTACAACGCCAGACACAGCCAACCATCACTCTACAGTGCCAAACACAGCAAACCATCACTCTACACTGCCATAACTCTGTCACCAAACACAACAAGCTATCACTATATGCTGCCAGACGAAGCCAGCCATCACTTTATACTTCCAGACAAAACCAACTATCGCTCTATGCTGTCAGACACAGCCAGCCATCACCTTACAACATTAAGAACAACCAGCCATCACTCAAAGCTGCCAGACACAGTTAGCCATCAATTTGAACTGCCTAACACAGCTAGCCATTAATCTATGTTGCCAGACACAGCCAGCCATCACTCTACGCTACCAGATGCAGACAGCAATCTATATACGTTGCTAGATACAGCCAGCCATTATTCTATGCTGCCACACACACAGTCATCACTCTATGCCTCCAGACACAGCCAGCAATAGTTCTATCCTGCCAGACACAGCCAGCTATAACTCTACACTGCCAGACAAAGCCAGTATAACTCTACACTCCTAGACACAGCAAACCATCACTCTATGCTGCAAGAAACAACCAGCATTCCTTCTACACTGCCACACAGCCAGCTATTACCTTACACTGCCAAACACAGCAAGCTATAACTCTACACTACCAGACACAGCCAGCCATTACTCTGCACTGCCAGACATAGCCAGAAATCACTTTACACTGCCAGACAAAGCCAGCCATAAACAAAACCACCAAGCACAACCAGCCATCACTCTATGCTCCAAGAAAGAGCCAGCCATCACTTTAAACCGCTAGACACAGCCAACCATTAATCTATTCTGCCAGACACAGCCAGGCATTAATCTACGCTGCCAGACACAGCCAGCTATAACTCTACACTGCCAGACAGGGCCAGCCATTGTTCTACATTGCCAGGCACAGCAAGCCATCACTCTATGTCACCAGATACGGCCAGTCATCACTCTAACTGCCAGGCATAGCTAGCCATCACTCTATGCTGTCAGACACAGCACAATCACTTTATTCTTCCAGATACAGCAAGTTATCACTCTATGCTGCCAGACACAGCCAGCCATCAATCTATACTGTGAGACACAGGAAGACATGATTCTAAACTACCAGGCACAGCCAGCCATCACTCTAAACCACCAGTCATAGCAATAACTCTACAAAGAAAGACAAAGCCAGATATCACTCTATGCTGCCAGACATAGCCAGCCATCATTCTAACCTGCAAGGCACAGCCAGCCATCACTCCATGTTGCAAGACACAGCCAGCCATCACACTACACTGCCAGGAACAGCCATTACTCAACACTCCAAGATGCAGCCAGACATCACAATACACAGTTGGTCATCAGTCTACACAGCCAGCCACCACTCTATGCTGCTAGACACAACCAAATACAACTCTACGAAGTCAGACACAGCCAGCTATAACTCTATGCTGCAAGACACAGTCAGACATCATTGTACATTGTCAAACACAGCCAGTAGTTACTATACACTGTCTGACAGTTGGTCATCACTCTACACTTCCAGACAGAGCCAATCATCATACTATACTACCAGACACAACCAGCCATCAATCTATACTGCGAGACAGGGAGACATGACTCTATATTGCCAGGCACAGCAATGCATTATTCACCACTGTGAGACACAGCCATCTATCACTCTATGCTGCTAGACACAGCCAGCCATTAATGCACACTGCCAGATACAGCCAGCCATCACTATACACTGTCTGATAGTTGGCCATCACTCTACACTTCCAGACTGAAACAAGAATGTAGTAGACAAAACAAACAAAAAAAAAATACAACTAAAAACAGACGGAACAAAAACTCGCTTCTCGCAGACACATGGGTCGTAACAAGCACAATCTACTCGCCAGAATCACCTACACACAATCTGCAGAACGCTCCCTTTCCTTTCCAGTGTCCTGCCTTTATAGCAGCCGGGAACGACATATTTGCATAATCGCACGAGAGCAGACGTGATTCAACGATAATTACATTGGGTAAACGCTAATAAAAGCCCATGGACACCATCTTGGAACTCTCTCTTTCGCTCAGCCCAAAACAGACGTATCCGAGGTAAGCTCTCTATTTCTCATTTTGGTTACTGCTAATTCTGCTACACAGACACAACCAGTCATCATACTATGCTGCCAGACACAACCAGCCATAACTATATGCTGCCAGACACAGCTATCACTCTACACTGCTAGACACAGTGCAATCACTCTACACTGCCAGACACAGGCAGCCAAAACTCTACAATAGCAGACATAGCGAGCAATCACTCTCCACGGTCAGACACAGCCAGACATCACTATACACTGTCTAACATAGTTGGCCCTAACTTTACACAGCCAGGCACAGCCAGCAATGACTCTAAACCACCAAGCACAACAAGCCATCACTCTATACTGCCAGACACAGCCAGCCATTACTCTATGTTGCCAGACAAAACAAGGCATTAATCAACGCTGCCAGACAAAACAAGGCATTAATCAACGCTGCCAGACACAGCCAGCTATCATTCTATGCTGCCAGACACAGTTAGCCATCCCTCTAAATGTTCAAGCACAACCAGCCATCACTCTACATTGTAAGATAGAGGTTGATTTGGGGAGGGTGCTGGCACCACGGCTTCCTCCCCTTGCTCATTTCCTGGACAATTCTGTGCTATGTGGCCTAGCTTGTCGCATCGGTGACAGCATCCTTGTTTCCATACTCCATAGTTCGGGGTGCGCTTTGCACCGCTTCGCACAGCTTCTGCAGTCTCTGGCGAAGTGGTTGGAGCCACCACATTTGTAGCACCGTGGGCTCTCTGTAGGCGATTCCAGTGCGTCAACCGCTGCCGAAACCTGCTCCACATCATCTTTTAGGATGTTTCGGGCTCTAGCCAACAACTCTTCCAATCCAAGCTCATTGAGCTTCGTCGGCGCCAACAACAGCCGACTGGCATCATCCGGGAGCCCAGACAAAAAGGTGCATGCCCATATTCAATCGCTTGCACCGCCGAAGGAAGCAGCAAGCTTCTCCAGGTTGGCCAGGTAGACGTCCACAGTATCCCTTGACCCAAGCCAACATTCAGAGAATTGCCTCCAGGCAACAAAAGGGTCCGCACTGAATGCTCCGTACAATTCTTGTTTTATTGCTCCATTGTTGCCTCATCCCTAAGTTGCTGGTACACGGCATAAGCCCCCTTAGTGAGCCTCAATGGGATGACCATAGCTGGATCCTTAATTTTGCACAACCGGCAAATGCACTTGGCCTTCTCCAGCCATTCAACCATCAAAAGACCAGCTGGGGACCCGTCAAACTCGGGTATCAGCTACAGGTCGAATCTGTCCATGGTAAAAAATGTATGCTGAAATAGCTTGTTGTCGCAAAGAAAAAAAAGAGCACACAAAATTTCAGCTCACTGCAATAGCGTCATCCGTCAGTACTTTTTGTAGACTCATTTTCACATCTGTCTCATCTGCTTCAGTGGCCTGTTTTTATAAAAGACAGAGTCCTCTAAATTTGCATATTTGCGTGAGAGCACATGAGATTCGGCGAGACTGCATTGTTATATAACGCTGCAGGCACTATCTTGGACCCTTTTCAGCATCATGACGCTGTGTCGGCAAAGTGCACACCGAGGCCATTTAAGAAGTAAGCCTGGGTTACCACAATTTTCGCCACAGATGTCAGCAATGCCGATAAGACAAACATTTCTACATAAAACATCCTTACATCATTTTGCATCTCCACACACCAATAAGCCAAACACACATCTTGTTGAAACACCCAACACATACACCAACATAAACACCCCCCTCTGAAGTAGCCCGTAAGGCTTCAAACTGAAAACCAGTTCAATAACACACTAATGGGAACAACTACTAGGTCGGTTTGTGTCATAAGATCTCCCCAAAAATATGACCTATAGGAAAGTTATATATGGTTACTTTCATTAGTGAACTCTACACAAGCAATTTTCTAGTGAAAGTGGGATATTATGACAAGTTACTATTCCTTGGAGAGGAGTTACTTCTCTTGAATAAAACAGGTTTGCATGCTTTTCAAATGTGTTCCTTGTAAGCTAAACATGCCTTTGTGTTGTCTCTCGTTACTTTACTAACCCAAACTTTACTGGGGGTTGGGATTAGGGTTAATGAAAAGAAAGTTGGTTATGATTAGGGGTTAGTGTTAGATTGGATTACATTTCATTCCCTGCTGTCTTTCATGTATGAAGATGACTAGCTTGGTACATTATCCACTATAGCTCTCCTCTCCTGGTGTGAAACATCTTTCTGCAGGTAGCACATACAAAGCAGCCGGGATTGTGCCTTTGAAAGTGTCTCTGCAAGCATTGCTTCTATGCTGTCTGTATTCGCTCTTTTTAGGACTTCCCCTTTCGTCATAATCATTCCACCTGATTTTGCATTATTTTCCTGAGATGGCATTGCAGCACTGCCTCTAACCTTCTAATGTGGTCCCAATATTAGGTGTAGATTTTGGAAGAATAGAACAAGACTAGTAGTACTATTGCTTTGTACATCTTGCATTTTGTTGCCCTTTTTTGGCCATAGATGCTTATCTAGTTTACCGAAAGAAGCATTTTGGATTCACTAGCTGACTTCTTGGTCAATTCAACTGTTGTTCATGATCATGCTTCCCAGGTATTTAAATGTTAGACCACTTTTAATCCATTCACCATTTATTTTAATGAATGGTTTGCATGGGTATAACTTACAGGTCATCACTCACAGTCAACAGGTGGCCTCGAACTAGGTACAGTCAATGTATTCTACAGCCCCAGCCGACAGGGTGTTCCTTTAGGTCTTGGAATGCTGCAATATCTGTGTAGTAGTAGTAACATTGAAAAGATTAAATTTAAAACTTTGGAAGGTTTGTAAAATTATTGAATAGAAAATTATTAAGTGCTCAAAGAATGTTTGGGAAAATTGATTGTTTTTGCTTTGGTTTGTATCATCCGCAAATAAGAACAAAATGACGACCACTAAAACCTATTACAGAATACGCTGGATAATAATCATAAAAATTACTTGCCTGCAATAATTTTAAATGTGATATTTGTTCAAAACAAACCTGATTATCACTAAAAATCAACTTTTGAAAGGTGAACGTTTAGTTGATACACGTCGGCAGTTTGACCTGGAAAACTATTAAAACTCTTTAATCACTAAAAATCATAACATTTGATTTTCTTAATTAAAAAAAACTACCTGATCAATATACAAGATTTTTGAAATCCAACAACTTTGTTCCATGACGAATACGTACATCATAAAGATTTTTCTGTATATATATATTTATTTTTTTAACTAAGTGTAATTCTAAATAAGGACCAAAACAAGTTCCAGCACATGAGGTGGAGTTCAAAATAAAAAAAAACACTTAATAGAAAAAACATTTATGATTTTAAAAAAGTAAACATTTTTTTTTCTTTTCATTTAAAGGCAACGTTTTCTTCTTCTGATTCATACTTTCTTTTTTTTTTATATTTCCTCTATTGTTGTAATTGTCATTCATGACTTAAAAAATCAAACTGGTATAAAAGTAAGCAAGAGGATTCCAATATATCTGCCGAGGGACTCAGAAAATCGCCCAAGTTGAAGTTGCATTAATAGTGATTCAGCATTGTCATGGTAGTTATGTCTTTTGTATAACTCAGAAGTACAGAAGAGTTATTGCTCTTAGTTTTTATTGATTTTTCTTTAATGGCATTTTATAAACAAAGCGTATGATAAACATTCTCGTCTTATCCATTCATTATTGCAAGCATTTTATCTGATAGCCTCCCTCATAACACAACATGGTGTCAGAATCGGGATTATAAGAACAACACTTATACAAAAAAATGAAATGAATTGAAATTATGAATTAGCCAAACATTTGTTTTTCTCCACAAGGATTAAAAAAAAAAAAAAAGACATGGGCACAGCTGCTAAACGCTAAGGTAAGATAATTATCTTCATACCAAAAATATAAGATTTAGCAACTTCATTTCAAGTTCCTCCACCAACAATAGATTGGTCCAGCACAAACCTTGTCAAATTAATGGATACATTTATTCAGCAGTCTGGTTCCATTTTGAAGATCCCATACATAACATTGATGACATCGTCCAACTAAGATATCTTTTGTTATGGGCCGATGTCAAGAGACAATAAATAGGTAACATACAGCATGAAGAAAAAAACGACCAACAAAACATACATTAAATACTTTTAGCAGTATGCAAAACCACGGTGAAATTTTTGTGTGGCAAAACACTAACTGCTGCAGTGCAAATAAAATTCAAATGAATCGCAACACTTGTTCTTGAAATGGCTTTGCCAAATAACCAAACAGTGTGAATATGACCAAATCGTGGAAGACATCCTTATAGTCGATCTTGTCATAGCTAAAGTCAGCGCAGAAATTCATAATTAAGAAAGGTAATGATATGACTATAGCAAAAATGCTATGCATAGTAGAAACAGAGGAGTCAACTCGCAAGCAAGTTGAAGCTATATGCACTCCAGTAGAAAAGAGCAGTATGCATGGAATTTATACTAAGAATAACAAAAGGCCAACACAGTGTGGATATTGTGGAAAAAGGACATCCTCAAGGAGAGTGAAGACATATATTTCTACACCATTCAACACTTACCATCAACCACTACAAAGGCATATGCTAAGTTAAAAATTGGCAACAGACAAATGCAGGTAGATGTTAATGCTGTCAATAAAGGTGCAACCTTTTATCCAAAGAAGTATAAAAAGAACTGCATGGAGTACCACTCAAAGTAACAACAATAAGGATAATTGCTTTTGGTGAAATAACAATTGATCGAGAAGAAACCTGTCAATTTGAAGTAAGATTCTGCAACAGATTTATTGGTGCAACATCCCATGTAAATTCCAAAGAACCAATATTGATAGACATCTCAAGAGTTAGAGTTAGTGACCCTAAACTTAGCTGTAAAGTCAATCACTACAGCACAAAATAGTAGCAGTTACAGACAAACGACGAGATATAAAACTAGTGGGATACAAAACCATTTCCAATGTCAAGCTCAAATTGTAAAGGAAATTCAAACGAAAGAAAATCATTCAAGAATTTCCTGATGTAATTGATTCCATTGGTTGTATATCTGGTGAATACACCATTCATGTGAACCCAGAAGTACCACCAGTTGTACACCTACCTTGCTGAATCCCAGTAGCTCTAAAAGAGAAGTTAAAAATGGAATTGGACTCCTCAGTAGCACAAGGCATAATATCCCCCTGTGATAGAATCAACACCATGGGTAAATTCATTTGTTTGTGTAATCAATACAAATGGTTTGGTCAGATTATGCCTAGACCCTTGTAACTTAATGCAGTGCACAGTCCTCATTAAGTCACTCTAACATTTGAATACATCACCGCTGATCTAAATGATGCAAGATGGTTTACAAATGTTGACATCGAATCTGGATACTGGCACCTAAGCTTGAATGAGAATTCAAGAAAACTTACAACATTTATAACACCATGTGGTAGACACATGGCCAACAGATTTTTTCATAGGAGTAAAATGCAAAAGTAGAGGTGATTAATGCAACCACCTGAGAATGTAAAACAGCTCACCAGTTTTCTAAGATTAGTTAATTACTTAAAAGACTTCTCATTAAACTCCTTCACGATTTGATATCTGATAATATTTTGACCCAAAAGAATCTATTGTGTTACAAGTAGATGCATCGATTGCAGGTATAGGCATACCTCTGCTTCAAAAGGGGATGCCAGTTGCATTTGCAAGCAAGACCCTGTCAGGCCCAGAACCTCGATACTCAAACATCAAGAGGGAAATGTTAGCCATCGTTTTTGGCTTGGAAAGATTTCACCATTATGTGTGGGGTCACAAAATAATGATCCACACAGATCATAAGCCATTAAAATCCATAGGGTTAACCTATTATGAATACCTGCAAGATTTACGAGAATGCTATTGAAAGTAGGAAGATATGATTTCATAGTAAAATATACTTGGGAAAAATAGTACCAATTGCAGACTGCCTATGATGAGCATCACCTACACCTAGCAAGCACATTAAAGGAATTGACCTCAATGTTCACAGTATAATAACTTAATTTAATTTTTCACTTACCAGAACAGAGAACATCAGAGTTGAGACATTGCAAGATCCATTACTAAAATAACTTGTGAATATAGTAATGTCTGGCTGGCCTATCAATCAAGTTGACTGCCTAAGCTACTTTATACTATTTTGAAACTTTACAAATGAGATTGGAGATCAAGATGGTATTTTGCTTAAGAGCAACAAAATCATAATACCAGCCTCATTGCAAAGAGGTATATTGGAAGACCTCCATACATCGTATCAAGGTGTTGAGAAAGTCAGATTAAAAACTCATCCAGTTATATACTGGGTAGGGATGAATAAAGACAATGTTTCACAGTTTACAAGTAGAGAATTTACAGCCTTTTCCAGAATGTACAGCTTCCTACACAAGACATTATCACCACATTACCCGGAATCTAACAGATTAACCAAGAGGATGGTAAGAGTATGTAAGAGAAGTACAAGGAGAGATAAAAGAACTGTTATGACAAGTAGCATAATATACAAGGAGCGTGCAATAAGTAATGCCCCTGACCCACTTCCCATAGCAGTAGAGCAACGAAACTTGGCACAGTTATTAGTCTTTCTCTACATATGAACCACCCAGAGTTATGCATTTCTCCCATCGTTTGATGCAGCTCTGGAGACCGTTTTTGTAGAACACCCCAGGTTGGTCCTCCAACCACGACATGACTTCAGAAATCAAGGCTGCATCATCTGGGAAACACTTTCCTTTCAAAAAGAAACTTCATGGCTGGGAAGAGATGAAAGCCAGAAGGTGCAAGGTCAGGAAAGTAGGGAGGATGATGGAGGATTTCATAACTACACGCCCGTGCTTCTGATCTGGTGGCATGCGATTTGTGGACCGGAGCGTTGTCCTGCAGGAGGAGGGTACCTTTGCTGATCTTGCCCTGCCTCTTGATTTTGATAGCTTCCCTTAATTTCCTCAAAAGTGACATATATTAGGCTCCTGTAATTCTGGTACCCTTTGCCAGGAAATCTGTCATCACTACTCCGTCCTAGTTCCAGAAGACCATGAGCATGACCTTGCCAGAGGATGGCTGCACCCTTGCCTTCTTTGGAGGTGGTAAGTCCAAGTGCTTCCACTGCATTGACTGGGCTTTGATCTCTGGATCATAGTGATGGACCCAGGTTTCATCCTGTGTAATCAGTCTTTTGAAAAACTTTGACTCATCTTCTTGGTACATCTCCAAATTCATCCTCGAGCACTCAACATGTTATCGCTTCTGGAATGGTGTGAGTAAACTGGGAGCCTGGAAGCCTGGATCATACATAGTTCAATCTGAAAGTGGTAACCTGCTGAAAGGATAGGCAATCTATCAAACCAGCTAAAAGACTAGAAGATAGATCTGACCAACTAGACACATCTGAAGAAATTGCATCACAAAGGGAACTGCACATGTTCCAACGCAACACACACTTCAAAACAGGTCATCACCAGAACTTAGTCAGAGGAGAAGATCTAAGGGCCAGGCATCACCCACACAGATAAAGCAGCCGACCACTGAATCACACACCATTAGATACTGTAGCTTTACCTCCAATCTAAGAAGATCCTGAAGATGTATAAAGGTGTCAAAAAGACTAGATTTATAAAGTAGTCCACACCCTTTGACAAATTGACTATATTTTCCCATTAATAAAAAAATAAATAAAAAATAAAATAAAATTTAAGTAATTAGATGAATTCACTCTCAATTGAAGACGAGAGATGTGGTAATTATGTCTCCAGAAGTAGAGAAGAGTTCGTTTTTTATTGATTTTCCTGTAATGGCATTTCATAAACGTGATGAATCACCTCTACTCTTATTGCAACCATCTTACCCGATAACCTCCAATAACATAACACTCATCAGTAGCAGCAGCAGTCAGACATAAATTTAGTCGTACACAGTAAAACCGGGACCTACATAATGTATAAAGCATTCCTGAAGTTATGCTATAAAAACATACATAATGTATAAAGCATTCCTGAAGTTATGCTATAAAAACATACATAATGTATAAAGCATTCCTGAAGTTATGCTATAAAAACATACATAATGTATAAAGCATTCCTGAAGTTATGCTATAAAAACATTGGCAAATAAAAAACTGATTCGGCTGCAAATCTTGCAGATTATTGTTATCAAAGAGCATTACATCTATTCATTAAAATTATAAAAAACTGGAAATTGAAATTCCATGAAAATTTTCGATCTTCAGTTGACGATTTCATTGACTCCCATATGGACAAAGTCATGAGTTTCTGCAATGAAAAGAGCCAAAAGTGGTGCAACTTTAACCTTTGCCTTAGCTGTTCTATGTTGCAAGTTTCATATATATCAGATGACAGCAACAACACAATCAATTAAATTATTTAAAAATTCTACAATTTTAAAATTAAAAATACAATATTAAAATCAAGAAAATAATTACCAAACAACAAAAATTAATGTTAACCAAAAAGAAACCCCAAAATGTTGAAATGCTTTATTTAAAAAATGTTTTACTTTATTTTTGCCAAAGTTAAAACTAATTTTCATTTTATTATTCATAACCGTTGGGCACATTGTTACTCTTAGAGTTGATTTATCACATATTCCTAAAAATCAAGCATTCAGATTGAATGATAATCCCTATAAGATTTCTCATAAAATTTTACCTAAGAAAAATTGTGTTTAATATTTTCATAGGGTTTTGTTATGAATAAAATACCGTAAAACATTGTATTTTTCTGTTGTTGTAATCGCCTACAAAATTAATATCATTGGATTTATTGTAAATTTTTTTTTCCACAAAAGCTGTGTTTGACATTGATATAGGGCTTTTGTTTTAATTGCATCCTTGGCAGATGCACGGATTACTAATTCTTAAATCTTTACAACTCACTAAACCCGATTTTATTTGTAACAATTTTATAAAGACAATAATAATTACTTAAGACCAGAAATCAGGACCAGCAAGATTTCAATCCTTCTGAGAAGGATTATCAGCTTAGGAATTAGGGATTAAAAGATGAATTAAGTTTTTGACTGAGACAGAATATGTGTGGGTTTATAGTGCAAACTATTCGGTGGAATTTTTTTTATTGCTAAATGGCAGGTCATTTTAGAGTATATGTGCTGTGACTATGTCATAAAAATATTCAAAGTTTAAAAAAGAAAGAAATATCAACCTTATGTTAGTCTATAGCATTATTACCACGATTGTTATTATTGTTAGTGTTTACTACTATGAGTTCTCATACTGGCAAAAACTGGTGTGTCCCTGGAGTTTGATTGACATCAAGCATTTCTAAATTTCCATTACACCCTGCATTGTTTATCACTGTGAAAGTTACTTTGCATTCTTGCAACAACCATTAACTATTGGTTTCTGGAATTTGAATGACAATAAGTCTGTTCAGGATTTCAATACTTTCCATGCTATTCCAGTGGAGGTCTGGATGACACTTTCTCTCCTTGGTCTTTCCATCTTGCTAAACTTTTCATGAATCTTTTTTAGACAAAAAGGGTGAGTGTTAAGTTATGTTTTTCTTATATATGTACCATGGTAATTTCAGTTGCTTTGGATTTGTGTAATAGAATTTCAGTATTTCTAGTTCTGTTTATGCAGTATTATTCTGTTTACATCTATCATAGTTTCACCTGGTTTTGCAAGATGTTTTAGCTGCTTTTATCAGTACTGCGTTTTGTATGGTTTCAACCTGAATTCTAGTGAAAGGATGAAATCAAAATGTGATTGAAAATAATGAACACTGACACTGGGTCAATCACATGACATTGAAGGTAGAATCAAGATCATCAGATCAAACGTTGAAAACTGTGATGGTGATAATTCAAGAGGTCATTCAGATTAGAGAAGGAACCAGTTTAACCTTTCTTAAGTGTGTTGCAGAGAGCCAAAAGGCAAGCAGGTTATCAAATTCATACAAAGACAAAAAGATAATGACAATATAAACAGAGGATGACAAACATTGATGATCATTAAAAGATGATAGGTATCATGTTTTATTTACCAAGAATCAAAATAATAAATTATTGGCAATAGAGTGAGTGTATTCAAGATCTGTCAAAGTGAGATGTGATCAGTCACTAGAAACCAGTATTTGAACATCAGTGGGCACTGAAAATCGTAGCTGGATGTTGGTAATCGTTGGACATCAGTGGGTACTGGAACATATAACTGAATGTTAGTGGGCTCTGAAAACTGGTAGTTGAATGTTAGTTGGCACTGGAACAAATAGCCGGACATCAGTAGACTCTGGAAACTGGTAGCTGAACATCAGTGGGCACTGGAAAGTAGAGGCTGCTAGAAACTACAAGTTGTACTGGAAGCTGCAGGAGGTACTGGCTGTATAACAGAGTCTCAGAAGGCAGGCAGTAGCAGAGAATGAAGTGTGTATTGCATTCAGGTAGTTTGTGGAAAGTTGGTCCTGAAAAGGGCTGTTTGAATCGCAATTATAGTTTGTAGTAGTTAGCCATGAAAAAGGGGTATTTGAATTACTGCTGCTACTGAACCCCATCAGCCGCTGGGCTCAGATGACAGGGAAGCTCCTAGTTTCCTTGTCTTGTTGCTGATTTGTTGAGAAATTGTTTCATGGAAAGCTGTTCATGCTACAATCGACTGGCTTGATAAACAAATCAAAAACTATAATTAATTTCACACTTTATTACTTACAGTCAAAAGTGTTGTCAGTGTTTATTAACTGTATTTATTTTAATCTAGGTTTGAAATAATAGTCCTTTAGTTTTGTTTAATTTGTGAAAAATGAAGTTTTTGTGTTTTTTTCTTTGTTATTTGAACAAACGGTGGTTGTTATTTTTAGCATATGTGGTTGTAAAGTATTTCCAGGTGTGTCAAATTTCTACTGATGGCATATAAACGGGATTGTTTCAATCCAATGTAAACAAAGAACTAGTAACATGAGATTGTAACAACACAAGTACATATAAATAAGTACAACATAAAATATGTTATTAGATGGTGGTTATAATATTCAGGCTTCTTATATTTACAGCATCACATGTATTATTTTAGTCTTGCTTACCACAGATATTAATCAGTTGAGTCACATGTACAGTTGCTTTAAAATTGCTCTTCATAAACGCAATCTTCACAACAAAATGTGTTACCATTTTTTTCTTTTGCCATAAATTGACACAACCACAAATCCACTCTGTGTCTGATCTTAATATTTGATTTGTGGTCATGTGTATAGCATTAAAGTACACACGCTGACATCCTGCCCCCTGATGCGTTTCCCACACAGTTTTGGGTTAGGTGCCCTATGCTGCCACATTGGAAACCGCGCAGTCGTCCCTGCCCTTTTTCAGTGCAGCTTCTCGCAAAATGACCACGTCGACCACAGTGGTAACATCTTCCATTAGTCGCGGGGCTCAGACTGGGAATCTCCTGTCCTCGTTCTGGGCTGCCTTTGTCGCCATCACAACTGGTTCCCCCAGGTCC
Source organism: Euprymna scolopes (assembly GCF_053919585.1). Taxonomy (NCBI): domain Eukaryota; kingdom Metazoa; phylum Mollusca; class Cephalopoda; order Sepiida; family Sepiolidae; genus Euprymna; species Euprymna scolopes. The sequence continues at coordinate 61,229,790 of NC_136519.1, forward strand.
TCCTCATCTCTGATGATAGCCCGGGCGCGTTCCATCAAATGCTTCATAGACATTGTGGACACACTGGTAGAGGCTCTCAACAATTACTTAACACGGGTGGGAAGGCCGGCCACAAATGCATATGCCAATGTCCTCTCCGACACTCCATTGCCAAACAGCACAGCAAGTTTCTTCAATTCCACAAAGAACACATCCACAGTTTCTCCCGGCATAAGCTTCCTGCAGGCGAATCTTTCATAAGCCGTGCAAGGATCCATTGCAAATGCCTTGTACAGCACATTTTTTATAGCAGTCACATCGGCCTTCTCGGTGGTACTAAGTTGCTGATGCACACTCAGAGTGCCCCCAGCTAATCTCAGGGGAATCACAGTGTGCACTCTCTTTACCTCACAGAGATTGCAGGTCAACTCGACCCTCTCAACCCAGTCAACGACAGATGTGGACCCATCAAACTCTGGAATCAGTTTCAGATCAAACATTGTATCGGTCATTTTTCACAGCAATAGCCAAATTAGCTTGTATTGAATTCAACTTCAATCATCACCAATGCTTGCAATAGTAACACAATAACCTCGTGACTGTAAGCGACACTCTCCCTTTCTCTCAAGCAAGCTTTGTTAAATCTTACATTTAACTGTTTTCCTTTCTATGTTTACTTCATCTAACAAATAGTTTTGTAACACTGGCTGGCACTTGTCTTCATTAGTTGTTGTTGGAATAATAAAAGTAATACAAAATCTAAACCTTTAAAAGGAAAGAACTTTATTTGCCTTTTTACATTTTGGAGTGAGTACACCTCTTGTTAATAATACGTCTTGTTGTTATCAGGGCTAAGAGTGTACTGATTACTCACCTGTCATGTTCGTTAGGGATTCGTTAAGGAGAGAGAGAGGGAGAAGGAGGTGATGAGGGACTCTGGATAGCAGTTCCTGGTTTGTGTCTGGTTTGTGGGAGTTGAAAACTCCCAGCCTAACTCGATTGTCGCCCTTTAACTCAGAAGAGCAACTTAGCTACATCACTTCCTGTTCCCCATATTTCTTCCTCTTTTGTGCTGGACCTTCAAGCAGTCAAGATGTAACAAACACCGTTCCTTACTAGCCAGTCAACCGCAAGTAACGTTACTCATCTTTCAATGAACTCTTATTCTTTCTATCACTCCTTTATGTATATTTATGTAAATAAATTGTATTTCTTTCACTGATATATCCTTATACCGAGTATCAAGCCAAACAAAAGGGAAGCATTTTTACACCAACACACTTTATATTCCTCTGTGAGAGTGATATATACACCAATATTCAACACCCATGCCTAACCACATGTTGTAACCTTTAACCTTCGTCTGTTGTTGATTTTTTTAGTCCACGTGCACACAGAAAAACACAACTACTAATAACATTATCCAAGCAATAGCAAAAAAATAAAATAAAAAATAAAAAAATAAAAGTTTCATATTTTCTTCTTTAAAAAAAAAAAAAAAAAAAAAAGAAAAAAAGTTTTACATATTCTTTTTTCCCCTCATAAAATACACAACAGTAGACTGAGAATATTGGATAGCATTTTGTTACCCCTTTTTCTGCACCACCATGACCGAGGATAAATCTGCTACTAGTGCTGTTTCAGGATGCCTGCCTTTAATTCTCGAAAACCACACATATGGTTTTTTTTCAGACGGAGGCTATTTTTGCAAATAGGAAGATTACTTCCCCAGTGCAAAGGTATTATCATTTAATTGAGGCATTGCCAGCAGATTATTGCCGAAGAAGTAAAGGACATTTTTAGAGCACCTCCTGCTGAAGATCCATATACAGTACTTACGCAGGCCATTCTGGAACGGGCAAGTGTTTCGGAAACAGCCAGGTTGAAACAACTCTTCAATGAGTTAACCCTTGGCAACCGAAAGCCTTCTCAGCTTCTGAGACAAATGCGAGGTTTGCTCGGTGCACGCACGATAGACAACAATATCTTACAGCAGCTTTAGTTGGAGAAACTGCCTCCACAATTATCCCACACACTGTCCATGTTTGTTGGAGATAAGGATCTGACACAATTAACGGTTATCGCCGACAATTACCACCACGCGTCAGCTGTAACCACCGTCACGACCAAACCTGCCGCTACAGCCTCCACATCTAATTCCCAGAATCATCGGAAATTGCTGCCTTAACTAAAGCAATTCAAGCCCTTCTAGTGGACAGACGGTCACGGCCCAAGAACAGACAAAATTCAAGAGACAGACGCTCATCACAAAGCCGCAGGTTTTCCTCTCGATCTCCCTGGTGCTACTACAACCGTCGTTTCAGGAACGACGCACGCAAATGCGAACAACCCTGCACCTTCAAGAAACCTGAACATTTAAACGGGTAGACTGGTGGGATTGCGCGACAAATTCCACCCTATATCTCCAGCCATGTCGCCTACTATATATTTTCGACACACTCTCTCATCGAAAGTTCCTCGTGGATACCAGCGCTACTGTTAGTGTAATTCCTCCTACACGATATAATGATACAACAGCAGACCCATTTTCACTACAACAGCATTTCCATCCGAACCTACGGTACCTCATCCCTCACTTTGGACCTTGGTCTTAGACGTCGTTTTCCATGGATATTCATCATCGCCGATGTAGTAACACCCATTCTTGGTGCTGATTTTCTTTTCCATTTTCAACTTTCCGTTGATCTAAGAAAACATTGTTTAGCTGACACAATGACATCTCTTTCCATCCACTGCAGTATGCTTTCCTGTGATATACCAAGCATCCGCACAGCAAGCCCATCAAACGCAATTTTTGCAGATGTTGAACCAATTTCCTTAGCTCACCCAATCCTTTTCCCACATGGAGAATGTTAAACACCACGTGCGACATCACATTACAACCCGTGGTGCTCCTGTACATGCTAAGCCTCGACGATTGTGCCCGGAAAAGTTGGTCCTAGCCCGCTCAGAATTTCAACACATGATGGACCTTGGAATAATATAGCCTTCAAGCAGCCCATGGTCATCTCCACTCAACAAGGTACCTAAGAAATCGGAAGAGGACTGGAGACCCTACGGAGACTACCGTGCTCTCAACGCAGTGACTGTTCCAGACAGGTACCCTATTCCACACCTGCATGACTTCTCAGCTTCCTTATCCGGATCAACTGTTTTCTCCCGGATCGATTTAGTCCGTGCGTACAATTAGATTCCCGTCACTGAGGAAGGCATTTCTAAGACAGCGATTCGGACTGTTTGAGTTCACCCGCCTGCCCTTTGAACTGCGTAATGCAGCCCGGGCATTTCAACGATTTATCGATGAAGTCCTTCGTGGACTGCCCTTCGTCTTTGCATATATTGACGACATCCTCATCGCAAGCTCCTCACAGGAAGAACACCTGACTCACGTCACTGAAGTTTTCCAACGTTTGTAATCCTATGGACTAAAAATAAATGTTGCAAAATGCGAATTCAGTGTCAATTCCTTGGATTTTCTCAGACATCGGATCGACAAATCTGGACACGCCCTTGCCTTTGAAAGTGCAAGCAGTCCAGGATTTCCCAGTGCCTACTTCATTGCATCAATTACGCCATTATGTTGGACTTGTGAATTATTACTGCTGTTTCATTCCAAACTGCTCACATCACTTGTCCAAGCTCACGGATTCTCTTCGCACACGAAAAAAAACCCTCTCTCTCTCAGACGAAGCTCTCTCATCCTTCTATGCATCCAAGACCACACTGGTGAACTACACTAAACTGTCCGACATCAACCGCGACCCGGCAGCTAAGCTCTTTCTTTCAATAGATGCTTCTGATGTAGCTGTTGGGGCTGTTCTCAATCAGATAGTTAACGGTGAAACGCAACCTTTGTCTTTTTTTTCTGCCAAGCTAAGTACAACCCAACAAAAGTACAGTGTTTTTGGTCGAGAACTGCTCGCCATGTACTTAGCAGTAAAACATTTCCACTACATGTTGGAAGAGAGACAATTCACGATTTTCACTAACCACAAACCACTGGTTGCTGCTCTTATGTCATATATTTCTGGGAAACATACACCACGTGAATTACGACAGATGGACTATGTCACACAACATTCTGCTGATATACAGTATTTACCTGGTAAAACGAATATTGTGGCAGACACACTCTCACGTTTTTGTGATCTCCACAGTCTTGAGAAGTCCCTTGACTTGGACTACATCGCAACCGAGCAAGAACGTGATGCGTCACTCACAGACTTTATGTCGACTTCAACAATTCCGCTAAAAAAGACACCAGTCCCATTCTCGGACAAGCTCATTTGGTGCGATAGATCTGTTGCACATCCACGACCTACCTGCCTCCATCGTGTCTGAAGTGCATTTTCCGGCATTTCCACGATCTCACACATCCCAGTAAGCGTGCAACAGTCAGGCTCATCGCAGCTCGCTTTTTCTAGCCCAGCATGAACATCAACATACGCAAATGGACTCAGGCATGTATTTCTTGCCAGACTACAAAAGTACATCGCCATACCAAATCCACTCCAGGTAACTTTTCTGTACCTGACGCTCGTTTTTCACATGTCCACCTGGATATTGTAGGTCCACTGCCACCTTCTGCTGGTCATCGCTAAATGCTCACCATGGTAGACCGTTTTACATGTTGACCAGCAGCAATTTCTTTGCACAATGTTTCAACAGAAGTTGTAGCCTGTGCATTTGTAGAGAACTGGATCTCTAATTTTGGTGTACCCACCCCTGTTACCACCGACAGAGGTTCCCAGTTTACGTCACACACCTTCCGAGAACTTTGCAACTCTTTTGGAATTTCCCACATTGCAACCACTGCCTATCATCCTTCTGCTAACGGGATGGTAGAGCGCTTTCATCGTCAACTAAAAGCTGCAGTAGCTGCTCAGCCCGAACCGCATCGCTGGAGTGAACATTTACTGCTCGTTCTTCTAGGACTCCGGTCCATTATTAAAGAAGACTTGAATGCTACACCAGCAGAGATGGTTTTTGGAACCCCCCTTCACCTTCCTGGGGAATTTTTCACAAGTCTATACCTGCCACCACCTCCGGTTATGCTGACCGTTTGAAACTCGCAATGTCTCGAGTGATGTATACACCACCGCGCTCGGTCACTTCCAAACCATACTACCGACCTAATTTCCATTCATGCAAGTATGTATTCGTCTGCATTGACTGCATTGACTCGATACAATGACCTCTCCAGCCACTCTACGATGGACCATATCTCGTTTTAGAACGTTCTGAGAAGTATTTCGTCATCAATCGCAATGGTAAGCATGACACGATCACCATAGATCGTGTAAAACCAGCCTTCTTGGAAAGCTCGTATGATTCTAATTTTCCTTCTGGCAGTTTTTCAGACTCAGAACCAGTAATCATACCCAGCTCTGACCCGATCATCACACCAGATTCAGACATCATCATTACACCTGCTGCTTCCACCCCACGTAATGAACCAGACATACACTCCACAGACCCTGAACCATGCAAATACACAGACTTCGACACCTCTAAAAAATATTTTTTTTTCTCTCTTTCCTCTTCATTCCAATACTCTTGATCCACATACATCTGCATGCTCTTTTCCATTTTTCTTTCCTTTTAGCTTCCAGCTATCTGGGGGGAATATTATAGTGAGCCGTTTAGACTTGCCAAACTTGCTTTGTCTGCATCGAACACACACACAGAACAAGCTGTGTGCAGTAGCACACACACACACGCATGGAGTGGAGCGCATGCAGGCATCA
>NC_136519.1:61243036-61282639 GCF_053919585.1 Euprymna scolopes
TGGCGAAAAGTTAAAGAGAAACTACCAATGTTTGAGCCAAAATTTTGAACAAGTTGGTATGTTTTCTCCAAATCAGCTAAACTCAATGACAAGTTGATAAATATGATAAATAATGTCTTTGAGAGAAAAGCCAATTCCACTAGTGATTTATTTCAGAAGTGGGTTAGCCTTCTTCTCTTGCACTCCGTTATAGAATCAGTATTCAAGTTCTCTGAAGTTTTACTGAGATACTTCCCAAGTTGATAGCATTAGCTTAAAAACCAAAAGAAATTTGGAGCAACATGAAACCACACAAAGAATGATGCTCAAAAATTGGCCACTGAGAATGCTGTCAAGCTAGCTAGGGCTGGATCCTTCATATAAGAAAGATTTGATAGCATAACCTTACTGTCCACTATCCAAAATACATTTTGCTCTAGTCTGATGTTGAAATAACAACAAAGTTCAGAAATCTCTAACTTAATGTGCAAGTTTTTTTCAGTATGCAGTTATACCAACATCAAAAGACACGCTTGCCAGATACACATCAATGCTCACTAACTGATCAAAGTAATTAACAACAAACTACAGCAGAAAAAACTCCCAAAACTTCCAATTTCTTATAGTGTCTTTGTTCTCTACGAAATGTGCAGTTCCCCACAAGTAACCATCAGTCCATTAACATGGAATTAAACTTGTGTCAAAGGTTATTGTCAGAAATATTCTTGATTCAAAATTAATAACCCACATAAGAATAATCTTCATTAAATGGTCACATTTTCTCAGAGGGCCTCAAAAAAGTAGACGGTCAAAGATTTACAGAAATGAAAACATGTTTATTCATTATACACTAAAAGTACTAAAAGCTTAAAGATGCTATTCATCTTTTGAAAAATACGTTTATGCCTTTCGTCTTACATCAGCAGTGAAACATGCAAGGCAAACAATAAAGTAGTATACAGTGAGAATACCACAACTATCATACATTTTGGGAATAAAGTGAGTTATATTGTATCTAATCTGTTGTTATATTGTATCTAATTTGTTGTTATCTTGCGTCCAATCTATTGTTATATTGTATCCAATCTGTTGTTATATTGTATCTAATCTGTTGTTATATTGTATCTATTCTGTTGTTATATTGTTGTATCTAATCTGTTGTTATATTGTTGTATCTAATCTGTTGTTATATTGTATCTAATCTGTTGTTATATTATATTGTATCTAATCTGTTGTTATATTGTATCTAATCTGTTGTTATCTTTTTATATTATATCTAATCTGTTGTTATATTGTTATATTGTATCTAATCTGTTATATTTTTATATTGTATCTAATCTGTTGTTATCTTTTTATATTGTATCTAATCTGTTGTTATATTGTATCTAATCTGTTGTTATATTGTACTATTGTATCTAATCTGTTGTCATATTGTATCTAATCTGTTGTTATATTGTATCCAATCTGTTGTTATATTGTATCCAATCTGTTGTTATATTGTATCCAATCTGTTGTTATATTGTATCTAATCTGTTGTTATATTGTATCTAATCGGTTGTTATATTGTATCCAATCTGTTATTATATTATATTGTATCCAATCTGTTGTGAAATTGTATCTAATCTGTTGTTATATTATATCTAATCGGTTGTTATATTGTATCTAATCGGTTGTTATATTGTTATATTGTATCCAATCTGTTATTATATTATATTGTATCCAATCTGTTGTTATATTGTTTTATTGTATCCAATCTGTTGTTATATTGTATCTAATCTGTTGTTATATTGTATCCAATCTGAAATTATATCATAGCGTATCCAATCTGTTATTATATTATATTGTATCCAATCTGTTATTATATTATATTGTATCCAATCTGTTGTTATATTGTTATATTGTATCCAATCTGTTGTTATATTGTATCTGTTGTGGTGGCAACCACTTATTTGCATATGCGAATAACATAACACTATAAATGGCAAGCCTAGGTTGGCCTTGGTGTGTCTTACTCAAATGCCACCAGAAGTGACGCCGAAGAGCGTACATGTCCTCCCACCAAAGACTCTCTGACTCGACACCGTCATTTGTACATATTGTAAATATACCTTTTCTTTAATACACTTATTATTGCGTTATCTTGTTGTTTGCGTCTTCATTGTATTTCCTTACTAATTATTGTTCAACCTTGCAACCACAACAGTATCCAATCTGTTGTTATATTGTATCCAATCTGTTGTTATATTGTATCTAATCTGTTGTTATATTGTTATATTGTATCTAATCTGTTGTTATATTGTATCCAATCTGTTATTATATTGTATCCAATCTGTTGTTATATTGTATCTAATCTGTTGTTATATTGTTATATTGTATCTAATCTGTTATTATATTATATTGTATCCAATCTGTTGTTATATTATATCTAATCTGTTGTTATATTGTTATATTGTATCTAATCTGTCGTTATATTGTTATATTGTATCCAATCTGTTATTATATTATATTTAATCTGTTGTTATATTGTTATATTGTATCCAATCTGTTATTATATTATATTGTATCCAATCTGTTGTTATATTGTTATATTGTATCCAATCTGTTGTTATATTTTATCTAATCTGTTGTTATATTGTTATATTGTATCTAATCTGTATCCAATTTATCAACAGTGTTGACGGTTCATTGAGCAAAAGTGTTATTGCTTTTTTGAGTGACAGTGACGACAAAGAACATTATCATCAACAAGTTCATAAATTTGTAGAACAGATGTTTCAGATTGTTTGTGAAAAACTTGATCATCTGATAAAGATGATGGAGGTTAAACTGATGCTGCTTCTTCTCATAGTGAACTTGAAGATATCATTGGCCCAGATGTATTTTGAAGTTTGTATGGAAGAATATGGTATCTAGCTGAAGTAGAAGTATGTTCTCTTATAAATCTTCTATAAAAGCTTCAACAGTCCTTCATGAGTATTAAATACATGTTTCAGTACTGATTGATATTTGCCATTATGTCTGAATAGATGTTGTCTATTCTGTGGAGTTGAATCAGTTTATGTTCAGTATTTTTTACCATCTCAGTATTAAATGATAATGTAAAATTCTATAGTATACCACATTGGTAATTAATATCTTTTCTTCTCAGTTATATTAAAGCTTGTCATAGTTAGCCTGTATATGATTTTATGCCAAGTGTTACAAACTCCCCAATATTACACTTATAAGTGGAAATTAAGTATTCTTAAGGCCCCAAAAAAGATTCTTCACTCAATTCTACAGCAGAAATTATGCATGACATCATTTGGCTTGGAAAAATATTTTGTACCAATTGAATTTTTGGCTAAGTGTAGAAAAACCTTTAAAATGATCCTTAGAGGGAAGAATTTTGCATTAAAATGGTCAAAAATAGATTTCTCACTTAATTTTATATGAGAAATGATGTATTGCATCATATATCTTTAAAAAGATTTTCGACTCATTTTGTATCTTGAATATTAAGAACCAACAAGCAAGTTTGTTCCCAAACAAAATTATGGTAATAGTATGACTGAAAGACAATTCAGAAGATGATTTTCGTGATTAAAAAAGGGCTACAGTTTGCAGGATAAAAAAAAACAGCTGTTAAATTCTGATGAATTGAAAGTCAGTCTTGTTCTCACATGAAGGCACTAGGATACAAAATATTTTCTAACTACTTATGTCTATCCTTTTGCTTTGTGAAGACATAATTGGCTGTCTCTTAACCCTATCAGGTTTTTGGATGTTTTAAATTTTATCTCAATTTTTCTCACTATGTATTTAATATTTGTTAATGATATGGCAAGATCCCCTCCTGGCACAGATGGGTTGATCTGTTGGACCTGCCAGTATGAGGGGCACTGGGCTGGGGAGTGTCCTACGAGATATGGGAAACCACCTCGCTCGTTTGTATCGAACTGCGGTAAATGTGGGCAGTTCGGACATGAGAGTAGATGGTGTAGAGTAGTGGGGGATAAGAAACTGGGGATTACTATACCCAATTATCATGTACTACCCCAGACCAGAGGAAAGAACTAGGGAAATGCCAGAGGGCCGCCCCGTCAAAAGTAATTGGTGTGCTAGACGTGTGGTGGCAGAGGCCATTTCTCCGCCAGTTGTCGGTTGCGTCGATGCTGGCATTGTGGCAAGGTGGGCCACCTGAAAGCGAGCTATCTTTCCAAGGGACAACGCCATTCCAAGTGGTGTCAGCACCGAGGGATGCTCTTCCGACACCGTCGTCGGTGCCACAGTAACACGGGAATAGATGGGTCCCAAGGAGGCTTGTTACTGCCGGGCTCTATGTCCGCGGTGGTTGGATACGAAAGGAGGACCCCAGCGGGTGGTCGTAGTTGTCTGGAGGTTAGGACCCCAACCGAGACAGAGAGAGCCCAGGTGTTCTCTCTGCTAACTGAAAAGAGGGAGCTCACCTGTGGCGCAGTCATGGGTGCTGTGCGAGCGAAGGCTCTGATTGATACTGGGGCACCGATCTCACTGTTGGGGGCTGAAGTATACCAAAGGTTAGCAGGAGGGACTGGAACCATCAGATATAGTGATTAGCCAGGCTGATGAGAGCGAGTTGCAGGTGGCCAAGGTGACATCGTTACCCTTGCGGGTGACAGGTGGAGAGGATGAATTTCCTCTATACGTCACACGCGGGTTGTGTAGCGAGTTGATTTTTGGGGAGAATTGGCTCAGAACCAAGGGAGTAAACTCAGTCTTGAACCTGCTATTTTGACGATAGACGGGATAGAGATCCTCCTGGGAAGCGATGAGGGTGACAGGCTGCCCATCATGGCGAACACGGACGTGAAGCTTTCGCCCAGGATGGCGATGTCCTGTACAGGCAGAATAAACACAGAAGGGAAAATTGAAGGGGGACTAATTCAGATATCGCCCATAGGAAAGTATATGGACAGCGAAGAGGGGGTGACCTTGAGTGAGTCAGTAGTCCAAGCATCGGAGACGATCCCCGTGTTGATGCTCAACATGTCGGGGAGAAGAGTTTGCCTACGCCCATCCAGTAAGACGAACGAATAGGGTATGAGTAGGAGGGACACAGAAGAAAGATAGGAGACCTAGGGTTGAACAACTAAGAGACGAGGACATCATAGTCCCTGAACAATATAGGATTAAGACCAGGTGACTGTTAGAGGACAACCGAGATGTGATAGCATTGACTGACAAGGAATTAGGACAAACCAAAACGGTAGAGATGGGGATTGACACAGGAGATCACCCACCTATAAGAATAAGGCCATACAGAACTCCGATACACAAGAGAAAGTTAGCGGAAGAAGCGGTTACAGATATGTTGGAAGCAGGGATAATAGAAAGGTTCAGCTCCTCTTGGAGTTTCCCTATAGTTATTGTTGAAAAGAAGGATGGAGGACACCGGTTTTGTGTAGATTTCAGGCAACTGAATGCTATCACTAAGCCACTGGCAATGCCCTTGCCTCGGATTGACGATATCTTGGCTTTGTTGGGAAAGTCCACCTGCTTTTCAACCTTAGATTTGAGGTCTGGATATTGGCAGGTGGCATTGGAAAAAAAAGGATCAGTAAAAAACAGCTTTTGCTTGTCATGCCGGGCTGTTTGAATTGAGAGTGATGCCATTCGGACTGTCGAATGCGCCGGGGGTATTCACCCAATTGATGTCAATAGTGTTGCGAGGCCTAGAGGATTTTGCTATGGCTTACTTGGATGACATATTAGTATTCTCAAGAGATATAGAGGAACACTTCGGGCATTTGCAGAAGGTGTTTGATAGACTACAGAACCACGGTTTAAAATTGAAACTGCCCGAGTGCCAGTTCTTGAAGGATAAGATGAAATACTTGGGATTCATAATAGATAAGGATGGGATTCGTACAGACATGGACAAGGTTGAGGTCATTCAGGCTATGCCAGAACCTAAAACAGTAAGGCAGGTCCGAGGATTTATAGGAGCAATCGGTTATTACCAGCGTTTTGTGGCCGCCTTCAGCCGATTAGCAGGACCCTTAGTAGCACTAAGTAGCTGACCTACCCCGATTTGGGCAGACGGATGGTGTTGTACACCGATGCTAGTGATAAGTGCATAGGGGTTGTGTTGACTCAACCCTGTTCCGAGAAAGATGGACCAGTACCAGGAATACCTGAAGAAGTGCCAGTGTATTTTCTGTCACATCGGCTGTCGGAGACCCAGCAGAGGTGGCCAGTGATAGAGAAGGAGGCATTCGCAATTATGTATGCGGTACAGAAATTGGACTCTTACCTGAGTAGTGCTGTTTTTACTGTAAAGACGGACCATAAACCACTCAAGCACCTGTTGGAAGCTGATTGGACGAACAAAAAGATACAGCAGTGGGCCTTAAAGCTTAGCGGGGATTAGTGTAAGATAGAGTACTTGGCGGATAAGGATAACACCTACACGGATCTGTTATCTAGGATACCGAAGCAATTGGAGACAGAGTTGGTTAGGTTGGAACCAGGTGTCAATGACAAGGTGTATCAAATTAACATCATAAATTCCCATCGAAGGGATCAGCATCCAGATTGGGGCAGTGGCGATGAGGATGAGTCAGAGATGGTTAGGGATCCCCAGTGGAGGAGTATCATTGAAAAGGGTCAGAAGGATAAGGAGATAGCCCCTGCCTCCATGCTAGCCCTAAGACTAGCTATGTCCAGTTTCGTAATACAGGAGGGGGTACTATGTTATCTCTCACGGAGGGATGACCAGGTAAGCGCCAAGCTGGTTGTACCGGAAGGATTGCGGGCAGAGATATTAGCTCAGTGTCACAAAGGAATTGGCCACATGGGAATTGAGAAGACATATGAACTAATAGGCCGAAGTTATTACTGGCCAGAAAGTGATAACTCATGTAGGTAAATGCCAGACCTGCCAGTTGCAGAGCAGAGCAGCAAGGCCTACTCCAATAATGGAGACAGACGTGCTAAATTTTCCATTTCAAAAGGTAAGCATGGATTTATCAGGGCCATATGGGGAAACCACCGCGGGTAACCTCTACATACTTAGCTTCGTAGACTGGTTGACGAATTGGCCGGAGGCTTTTGCTCAGACAAACGGGCACAAACTGTGTCCAGAATAATACTTACAAAGATATTCCCGCGGCATGGAGCTCCTGAACAGCTGGTCACGGATAATGGACCAGAGAACGTGAACCAGATCATGACTAAGACGTTGGCCGGCCTAAACATTCAGCACGTAACTACTTCGGTGTACCATCCCCAAAGTAATGCCAAGGTTGAGAGGTTTCACTGGACCCTGGCTGATGTACTGGCCAAACTTGCCGAGGGCAATAGGGAAAACTAGAATTTGTACTTGCCCCAGGTGTTGGTAGCCATAGGGTTCACTGTGAATGAGACCACGAGGTTTGCCCCTTATTACTTGTTGTTTGGTAGGGACGTGGTGTTACCCATAGACAATCTGCTGAAACCACGCCGAACATACAAGGGGGAAGGACCATCATAAAATGATCTTAGAAAAACAACATCAGATCAGGAGAAGGGTTAAGAAAGCTCAACAAAGGAGGAACAAGCGAATAAACAAGAATAGGAAAGAGGTTAGCTTGCAGGTAGGGGATCCAGTGTATTACAAGTTACATCTGAGTGGGAGCAAATTAGACCAAAGGTGGGTCCCCTTCTACTGGATTGTGCAGCAGACGGGGCCAATGTCCTTTATCATCTGGGATCAGCTGGCAGGAAAAACGAAACGGTTGCATGCTAATGATCTAAAGCTGGCAGAAGTAGAAGGTTGGGAGGAACCGAAACAAAAAAGTGGAAAAAGAATTATACGAAGAACCACTCTTGTGGAGCCAGAAGAGATAGAATCTGATAGTGGGTCAGAATGGGCGGAAGGGGGGGCATAGTTTGTCACTCCAGTTGTTGAGGAGTTGGGAAGAAAGGTAACCCTCCCCTATGGAAGAAGTTGAAGTGGATTCCACAGCAGGGGAGGACCAGGGCGGATTGGACCTGGGGGTAGACCCAGGGAATGAGACAAGTGAATGGGAGGAAGAAGATGAAATCCCCCTTGCTCAGCTCCGGGAGGAGTGGAGGAAGGAGGAAAAAGCGATGGACGAGGAGAAGGAATTGCTTCTAAAGCTAAGGCTAAGGGGAGTGAACCGCCCGGTAATGCAAGAGTAGAGAGAGGGAGAAATTATAAATAGGGTTAGGCAGTGGTGGTGCATTCATTGGTTTTGTCATGTGTATGGAAGGGCTCCCATACATGTGCGAGGCTTGGTGGATGTAGCACGTGCAGCCTCTCGGATGTTGCTAAGGAGTGAAGGGTAAATTAAGGGAAAAGACGAGTGGTCTGATATCGAAAGTAACTTTGAAGCATTTAAACTGACGAATGTGGGAACTAATTTGGCCGGAGAAGTTGCTCCTGGCTAAGCATATTGATCGAAAGTAACTTTGAAGCATTTAAACTGACGAATGTGGGAACTAATTTGGCCGGAGAAGTTGCTCCTGGCTAAGCATATTGATCGAAAGTAACTTTGAAGCATTTAAACTGTCAAATGGATGATTGAATTGGCTTGAGACTTGTTTATAGAGAAACAATTTAACTAAATGTATTAATTGAAAGTAGCGTTAAAGTGTTTAAACTGTGGAATAAGAAAGACCTGGTTCGAGAAATTTCCAGAAAAAAAAAGAAGTGAAATAAATAATGGAAGTGACTGTCGAAGAAATGACTTGATTGGTCTGCACTCTTGTTTGAAGGAAGATTGAGTGAATGAATTGCCCGAAAGCAGTTTGGAAACATTTAAACTACCGAATAAATGACTTACAAATGTTGGTTAAGAAAAAAAAAATGGGTCGTATAACTGTTTAAAGAAGGAAAAAGAAATTTCTTTTTTAAAAAGAGATCTCAGACCAGTTCTCCGCTTTGTCTCATTGCAGATATGGATGGACGAAGAGTTCTGGTAATGCTGATGACATTAACGGTAGCGAGGATGTGGGAGCAGAGCCAAAATACAGTATTCAAAAAGACCAGTGAGGTCATAATCACGAGGTCGAGGTGGCTGGTCACCCTAGTGATAGATCTGCAGCCTTATGGGGTGGTGATAGAGCGGTTAAGCGAACAAGTAGCCAAGTTAGTGAAGATTGAGGGCCAAATAATTCAGGAATATAGCCACCATAACGAATATGTTTGGTTGCTGGTCTCCCTGGCAAGGGAAACTGGGGTGATGGAGGCTCAATGGAAGGATATGAGGTCTTATTTGAAGGAGGTAGAGTTTCTCCGGACAAAACAGAAGAGATCTGTGTTGCCAATAGTAGTGAAGGCACTCAGTGTGTTGTTTGGGACAGTGTCTGAGAGTGATGTAAGAGTTATTCGAAGGAAATTAGAACAGGTTGAGAGGGATCAAAAGATATTGTCACACGTAGCCCGAGAGAGTGTATCGATACTAAATGTTACCAGATTGGATCTGGCCAAAAACAGGGCTAGCCTAGGACAGTTGTTCTCCCAAGTACAGGTGTTTAAGGAAGAAGTAGCTAATATAACCGACGTGATAACCACAGAATTTAGAGAACTAGACGGCTTTGTACAGAGGTATTTTCAGCTGTTAGCCATAATGAACAGAGTGCACCAGACAGGGTGATAGGTAATGATACAACTAGAACACGTGCATGCACAGTTGGATATGCTATCATTAGCACACTTATCACCGAGTATAGTGACTCTGGGAAAGTTAAGGGAAGTGTTACTGAAAATACAAATGGAGCTACCCCACAATTTGAGATTACCGGTAGACACCACTGAGCAGCCGTGGAAATATTATAATGCACTGAGTTGTGTTACATTGTTGGAGGAGGATAAACTGATTGTGTTGGTGTCTGTCCCCCCTGTTGGACCGCGATAGTACTTTTGAGATATACCAAGTAGTGAACTTAGCTATGCCCTACCCCAGAGTAGATCAGAAGCTCGGGGCAGTAGCTAGATACAAGGTAGAGACAGATTTTATCGCTTTAAATGTAGCAAGAACAAAATTTATGTTGTTGACAAGTGATGAAGCCAGCCAATATAAGGCCGATGCCCTTGGAACGTATGGGTCAGTGAGCCCAATCTATGTGGCGAGTCATTACAAGGTGTGTGTATTAGAATTGTTTAGGAAGAATAAGCCAGGGATTGAGAGAAGTTGTGAAGTAGAAATACTAACGAAGGTCATACTACCTTCCGCAGTGGGAATGTCTGACGGAATTTGGGCGGTGGTTACCCAAGAGAAGATTGAGTTATCCCGAGTTTGTGAGGGTGAACCCACAAGAACAGTGAGAGTCGCTGCCCCATTGTCGATTATGGAGCTACCAATGGGATGTGCTGCCTTTGGCACCTCACCTTCTCTGCCCTCATACTATTAAGTGGAAGAGAGATTTGAAGATAGAGAGTCCTTCATGGGTCTGGTGGGGACTAACGCGAGCAGTTGGGTGGGGCTGTGGGAACCCATAATGAAAGAATTACCCAATGTCACATTACAAAAGATGTCAGAAGTGCTAAAGCCAGTAGAAAGTATTAGTCTTGAGAAACTGATATCTCAATAAGCCGAATTGGCAATAATAATAATTTTGGTGGGGAGGCAAATACAGTTGGGAGAATAGTCTGGCCGATAGTAAGTGCTCTTGCGGTCATGATAATCTTAGTTATTGCAATAAGTATATATTGGGAAGATGGAAGAAACTAGGTAACCGCAGCCCACTGACAATAGCGCACCAGAGCAGAGTGGAGATACCAATAAGTGCCCTCTACCAAGGTTCGGAGGAAGTGAGTGCACAAGTTGAAGCCATTGAAGGACCAGGTGGAAATACAGGTGGAACAACCACTTGTTGAGAGAGAACCCAAGTTTACAGCAGGGACCTCAAAATCGGTCCAAAAACCACGATTGGTGAAAAAGTAAAGAAAACAATTTAAAACAAAAACAAAAGAATCCTCAAAATGATTTTTTTTTTTTTTGCCTATATAATCCTTATTACTCTTCGGCAGAGAAAAATGAACAAAGGGCGTAGAAGCCCTCCCTTGGAAGTGAACTCGAAATGTACTCCCCTTATCAATTGCATGCTTAACTATTGAATTGCTACCATTTTTCTCGGACTGTTGGAACTACGAATTATCCACAAGGACATATGCACGCATACAAGCTCATATACTAAAATAAACAGAACTATTAGGACAGAACATTTTTTTTGAACACCAAATGGACCAAGAATATTCTTTTTCTTCCTTTCTGCATGCTGAACGAACAATTTCTGTCAATTGTTTTTTTTTTATTAATTTTGATTGTAAAGCCATTGGTTTTGAGTTGTGCTTCTGATGCAGGGTGCGTAACTGTAATTTGTGACCAAATGACAATGAAAAGGAAGGGGCGGATATGGCAAGACCCCGGGTGACACCAAATAGTCTTGTTTTCAAATAGAGGGGGAAAGGGCAGAAGAGGGGGTGTTGATATCTGATTGGGACAAAACAAAATGTCTATGGGATTTTGACAAGAAAAGAGAATAAAACAAATAATAATTGTTTTTATCTCATTGTCATTATATATCTGTTAACATGAAAGGTTGTTTTTAAAACCTCTGTTGAGAGGTATGAAGAAATCCAGAGCTCCTTAGCTGATTAAGGCTGACAACTTAGAATGGGGGTCAAGGGTAAAGATTGCTGCCAAGCATTGTTCGATCTAGGGTGACTAATCACTCCTAATTTGATAATAAGTAGAAACCTCAGTGCAAATGGGGGTTGAGGGTTGGAAGAGATAGGTTCGAAGCGGAGTAGAAATTAGGGGAACAGAGAGGGGGAGGAAATTCAAAAGAAAGAAAAGAAAAAGGGAGTACAAATTAATAGGATAAAAGAAGAGAGGGAGAGGAAAAGAAAAAGAATAACTCCAAAAAGGTAGAGGAAGGAATTACTGATTTTATAAAAACGAGACACTTGGCTAATCGGGGTCTTCTTTTCGCTCTGGCCGGCGGAAACTTGTCATAATAAATCAACTGAAGGAAGAGGCCCTCTGAAAACTAGCTGAAATCATCACCAGTAGAAGAAAAAAAGGCACCTGCATCTGAAATCATTGCTTGAAACTAGCGAAAAAAAAATAGTGATTTTTAATAACCTGAGTTTTCCTTTCTGCACGACATGTATGCTGAATTTATTGTCAATAATGTAATTTGTGATACAGAAAACTTCCCTGGCATTGTTGATCATTTAATACTTGCAAGTTGTGAAGAATGACCCATTGATTTCAGCTGCCAGGACCCTGATTTTCAGGCTGCAACAGCGAGAGACGCCTACTTGCCAGTTCCAACGCCTGTGAGAGAATCCGACCACAGAACCTGACGTAGACGATCACCTAGCTGCATCCAGGTATCGCCCGGACTTGGGGTTGTGAGCACTGTAAACCCTGAGTATCAGCGGGCTGATTTCCGAGGGTCTGAGAGAGAGGGTGCATGTTGAAGGGTCCAGTACTCAACAGAGTAGAGGTGTGACCATACACACTTAGGGTTAGTGCACGTTGCCTTGTATCATGTGTGCATGGCCTGTGGGTGCTGTTGAGGTTACAATGAAACCTAATCTGTTCCTAATTTTACTCTAAACAATTTTTTAGAGGATTTAAAAAGTTTGCCTTTGAATAAAGTTATTTAAAAGATTTTGTTTTGAAATTTTAATGCTTTTTATTTTTAAGATATTACATACAATGAGATGGTTGCATAGTGACAGAATAAAAAATACAGATGGGGAGAGATAGATAGGTACCAAGACAGGGTAAGAGACACGTATACACCAATAGAGAGTCAAAAAACTAATTACTAAAACTGTGTATGATGTCTGTTTATACCAATATACCACGCTTGGATGACACAAACGATTTAGAGTCAGAGATCAGTAAGGCATCACTTTGGTTTGCACCAGCTTTATCTGAAAGTGACTCAGACATCAGTAGCATCCCAGCAGACGCAGTTTTTTCGACCTACAGACTGCGGACGAGAGCACAAACAAAGATGAGGCGTGTGTCGTCCACCCCACTTCGACCACCACCTTCATGCCATTGCTGTGATCATGAGATCAGGGGGGGGGCGGAATAGAGAAGGCTTGTCGCAAAAATGTGCTTGCCGAGAAGGAAAAACGAAAAGATTCAAGATGGCAACCATGGTCTTTTAATGTCCACAGACTGAAACGGTTCTCTAAAAATTGCGTCTCACACGTAATTTTGAGGTGTCCCTAGGCACCATCAAAGCCGGTTGCTGGGAGGAACGAGCAGAAGCGTTCAACCTGTGTATAGTGAACATTGTTGTGCAACTCGTCCGATTTCTTGATATAACCTGTGTAGAGTGAACTTTATTTTGCGACTCATCGGATTTCTTAATACAACCGGTATAGAGTTAACTTTATTGTGTGACTAGTCAGATTTCTTGATACAATGTGTGTAGAGTAAACTTTGTTGTGCGATTCGTCAGACTTTTCCCATTGTAACAGATGCATGCAAATAATGCAGTAACGCATTGTAACAGATGCATGCAAATAATGCAGTAACGCATTGTAACAGATGCATGCAAATAATGCAGTAACGCATTGTAACAGATGCATGCAAATAATGCAGTAACGCATTGTAACAGATGCATGCAAATAATGCAGTAACGCATTGTAACAGATGCATGCAAATAATGCAGTAGGCCACTTGGAATGTTGGACCGTGGTAGATGTTAAATCTAAATGTACTCGATATTCTGATTACTCGATATTCTGATTACAGCTGATATGTGTAATAATTTTACTCTTTTTAAGCCTGATGTTGAATTGAACAGTGCTCAATATCCTAAATAGAATATATATGAGAGCTGAGAGAGAGAGTAGGAAAATAGAGATAAAATGAGAAATAGAAGTAAAGAGGAGAGAGGGAAAGACAGAAGAGTAGATTTAATTGCTTTTCTTTTTTACTTTTTTACGATTTTAATAATTTTATAGGTACAATAAAAACTATTTTTATCCAAATAGAATATTGAAATAAAAAATAATTTTAATCTATTACAGGCATACAAAAGCATATTCGTTTTGTTTTTAATTAAAAAATTAAGTAAAATATAATCTTAAAAAATACAAGTTAGAAAAGCATTTCTTAAGGTAATGTCTTTTTATGAATTTAGAAAATTAAGGTACAAGGTTTAATTTGAAATTTATCAATTTTCAAATTTCACTTTTATAAACTTTACAAAGAAAAAAATAAAAATGTAATTCAAATTGAATTTAAAAATTACCCTGGATTTATTTTATGTTATGTATATTTTGTTACACTTTTTAAATATTTTAGTCGAAAATTATATATCTATATCATTAAATTGCTAAATAATAGATAATTTTTTTTTAAGTGCAACAAAATGTGCATAGCATAAAATAAATCCAAGGTAATTTTTAGATTCCATTTAAATTAAATTTTTATATTTTATTTTGTAAAATGCACTTTGAAAATTGATAAATTTCTAATGAAATCTTGTATTTTAATTTTTTAAAGTTTATGAAAACAACATTTTGTTTAACCATTTTCATGCTTTGCAAGAAATACTTTTCTAACTTGTTGATACAAATTGACTGAAGCAATAAGTGTAGGCCAAATCATTATTCATCCTGAATTGTTAAATTGCATGTCACATGATCTCTTGGCTGTTATCATAATAAAAGACATAACATAGCACACAAAACAATCAAAGAAATAGAACATAATGCCTGGACATGCATCATCCACTATAATCTGATCAAAGGTCTCATTAACAGATTACCATAGAAATTTGAAAATTATTTAAATAAATGAAAATTTATTTGAAAAGAAGTAAAAAATTTATTAGGTAGAATTTTGGATTATTCTGATTATCATTCTGATCTTTGATGTTATTCTCACAGCGTTTTGATCAATGTCGTTTTCAATCTTCCTCAGGTACATCTTGTCAAATTTATGAATCTGTACAGAATTTTGAATTGAAACCTTTATTTAATTCATAAGAGTAGCTTGCTTTCTGTCATCCAAAACATACATTTTGCAAGTAACACTCAGTTCATTATTTTGAAATATCTAAATAAGACAAATTATCAATCTTCATCTCAAAAAGTAAAAAACATTTTTATTTTCAGTTTAAAACCTAAACAATTCTATGAACGTCTTAAAAGTCTTATTGATAGATGGAAAGAGATCAGAGAGAAGATTGGGAATTACATTAACAATGTAATGCTCAAGCTGATATTGTTTGTTTTGTTTATTATTTTAATGAGCCTTAAAAATTGAATACAACTTCTATTACAAGCTGATAAACTATTTTATTTTCTATTTCATTGAACATTATAGAAAAGAAATTTCAGATCAATCATCTAGGTACCAATGAAATTTCAGATCAATCATCTAGGTACCAATGACACATCAACCAATAACGTACATGATTTCCTGCTGACCATCAATCATTGCTCAACCTTGATGTTTTGACTCAGAGTGGAAGAGTAAAAATAAATACCATGCAAAAGTAGCCTGTGATTATTGACTATTCAAATTTGATGACTAAATGTAAAGTTGGTGAAAGAGTCAAAATAAAACATAACATTAAGAGTCAAGTTGGAAAGTTGAATAAAAAATCGGATTTTTAATAAAATATAATTAAAATTAAGTCAAATAATTGATATCACCAAAGCAAAAACAGTACCAACAATATTTGCCATAAAATGTCGAATGAAATTGCTTTAATAAATCCAGATATTTTAAAAAAGTAGAATTAAGAAAAGCATAATATTACGAAAAATGTAAGTAAAAATCGAATTTTAATAAAATAGAATGAAGATATTAATGAATCATGTTAAAAAAAATAATCAGGAACAATAAACAAGATCAACAGTAATAATAGATACAAAAGACAGAAACAACAGGAATAGCAGAATCACAAACTTTTTATGTTATGAAAGAGAATTGCAAGTAGGAACAACAAATGCACGGACATTAGGTTACAAGAGAAACTTGCCAACACATTAACTCGATACATGCAGAAGAGAAAAACTGGTGAACAAACTTTGCCTACTTATATTACACTTAACTATGGGATTATCATCAATGACTGATTGGAAAAACATCTCATCTGCATAGTCAGCAACATAGATTAATCAACTGCCTTGACTATTTCATGCGGTTTTGCATGTTTTGAGAAAATCACAATCCCACTTACACTGAAAACACACTATTACATGAGAGAACTGAACCAGGGCTTTCACCATTTAGAGTAAAGGCCCTTGGCGGTAACTTGTGAACGGTGAAAAAATAAAGACGCTACCATGTCAAAGCATATTATCGTTGTGTTGTATTTAATCTGTTGGCACCCTAAATACATATCATAACACAGCAGCGGTGGGATGAAAGGATGTCCAATAAAGAGGAAAAAGAAAAAACAGTGGAAAGGTATCTGTAGAAACAGATAAGTAACGTTTATTTCTTGTTTCAAGTTGTAATCTGTATGTGTGTGTGTGTGTATATATATATATATATATATATATATATATATATATATATATATATATATATATATATATCTTCTATAATATAAAGCTGAATGTCTGTGTGTGTGTCTGGTCACGAATAGGCTCCTATATGGTTGACTATTTTAAAAAACTGATTACATATAATGATAGAAGATGTATCAAGACACAGGAATGGGTGTGTTTGATCTGGCAGAACGGTGGTTCATTAAAATTGTGGGGTCTGCGTTCGTGCCTTGTCCACAAAGTACGGAAATAAAAAAATTTAAAATGAAAAAAAAAAAAAAAACGTTTACAAGGGTTTTTGATATAGATGTACACAATACTTTGATAAGTATGCTTTAACTTAAATAGGGATGGTATAATAAAACTGTGGGGTCTGTATTCGCGCCTTGCCTCCATAACATGGAAATAGGCACAAACTTTAATAAAGACTTTTCATATCTATCTGCGTAAGTATACTTTGATAATTATGTTTCAGTTTGAAGAAATATGGTATAATAAAATTATGGGGTGTTCGTTCGCACCTGACCTCCATATAATGTAAATATGTCACAAAGTTTAACAAGGTTTTTTAATATAGATCCACAGAATATTGTAATAAGTGTTTCAGTGTGAACAGGTATGGTATGATAAATTATGGGGTTTATCTATTTTATTTTTACTTTCATCATATTTTGCTTTGGTTTTTATACCCCCAAATTCGAAGCTATCTCTTTACAACCCTTCCTTTTCATAACCTATCATACTTTCATAAATCAGAGTGCATTTTCTGTAGGCTGTTTTTGAACCCAGTCAACGACGGGTACTTTTGCTAGTATATATATATATATATATATATATATATATATATATATATATATATATATATCATGGCTATGTAAAAACTAAATTTAAACTTGTTCGAAAACATTCTTTATTTTAGATTGTGAAATTAAACAATAAAAATGAATGCGTTCGCTGACCGGTTTCGAAGCTCGCTCAACAGAGCTAAAATCGAGCTTAATTATGTTTTAAAAAGAAAAGGGGGGAACAATGAATCGGAGATGAAAAAGTAGGGGGGAATATATATATAAAAAAAGGGGGGCGGATTAATTATTAAATAGAAACTAGATTAAGCCCTAAGAGATTCTCTTTTTGTTTGCAAAGAGAAGGTCTCAGAGTCTTAATATATATAGTTTCTAGAATTTTGAGATGGTAAAGAGAGTACGACTGAATGGATGAAAAAAAGTCTGCACTAAAATTCAAAGCACAAATACTTATAAGGTGCTCTCCTATAGATGAGCCATGGGTATTGTTCAAAACGTCCGAAGCTAGGTAGTTTCCATTTCGAATTTTGGATGGAACATGTTGTTTTATCCTATTATCTAATCTTTGAGACGTTCGCCCGAGGTAGTGCACACCGCAGCTACATTTAAATAAATAAACAATAGAATTGTTATGGTGGGAGGAAGAACGTCTTTACAAATTGAAGACAAAATGGGTTTACAAGCAAAAACAACACGGGTATTTGATGCAAAGTAACATTGTTGTACGACAGAAGAAATTTGGTTGGCAAATCTTTCACTAATATTACCTAGCCAAGGTAGGCGTAGGTAGATAGGGCATTTGTTGACAGATGCCTGTTTAATTTTATTGAAATTAGAGATTTTATTTTTTAATAGTAGATTCCACGATTTGCAATGGAAAACCATTATTGCAAAGAGTCTTGGTAATAAATTTGACTTCATCATTTAATTTGTTATCTGAACATATCATACAAGCTCTATGGATAAGAGTGTTGATAAGATTATATTTTTGTTTAGTGGGGCAAAAAGAGTCCCAGCGTGTGTAAAGACCAGTGAATGTAGGTTTACGGTAGATGGAAGTCAAGTAAACGGAAGGTGTTTTACACACCAGGACATCGAGAAAAGGAAGGGAAGAATTACTTTCCTTTTCTATAGTAAATTTTAGAACTGGGTGAATATTATTAAGGGATGCAAAAAAGGTATCTGCTTCCGTTTCATTGTTGAACAGACAAAAAGTGTCGTCAACATAACGAAAATAAATATCTGGTTTTTGAAAGCCAGATAAAAGACTCTTTTCATGGAAACCTACGAAAAAATTTGCAGAGCTGGTCCCATCGAAACACCATCTATCTGCCTGTACATAATGTTATTAAAACTGAATTCGACCGACATGGTGGAAAATTCCAGAAGTTCCACAAAAATATTCTAAGGAATAGAGGAGTTGGGAGTTGACTGCAATAAAGGGCATCGGCACATATATCAATAGTCTCTGAGAGTGGAACGCAGGTAAATAGGCTTTCAATATCAAAAGAACGCATAAATTTGTCAGTCTGAGTATAATTCTGCATAAATTTAGCAAAAGAAAAAGAATCTTTATATGCAGAAAGAACTATACTCTTCTAAAACTGGTTCTAAAATATTAGTAAGCTATTTGGCTACTTTATGTTGGGCAGACCCTATCATGGATAATATCGGTCTACAAGGCACCCCACTCTTATGGGTTTTAGGTAAACCATAAAGACGGGGATGTAATGAACCAGTCGGTCTGATTAAATAAGAAATAGAGGAAGAAAGAGCTCCACTCTTCACCCATTTAACCAGACGCCTTTGGAATCTAGATTCAATAGATACAGTAGAGTCGTGTGTCTCTACCGGACCTAGCGGTTAAAATTTAGAGGTGTCATTGGGAATTGTCATCATTTTATTGACGCAATCCTGGTGGTAAAGTATAACAACACCAGAACCTTTGTCCGGTTTAGTGATAGTAAGAGATTTATTCTGGCATAGTGTTTTGATAACACAGAAATGTTCATTACGCCATTTGGATTCACTACACGAGACTGGTGTACCTGCATGTGAATTAGCAAGAAATTAACTGATATTGCTAATTCATATGCAGGTACATTGTATATAAATATATATATATATATATATATATTGTGTTTGTGTATATATATATATATGTATATTGTATACAAATATATATATATATTGTATATAAATATATATATATTTTATATATAAATATTGTATATATATATATTGTATATATATATATAAATTGTATACATATATATATATATTGTATATATATATATATATATTGTATATATATATATATCGTAAATATATATATATATTGTATGTATATATATATATTGTATATATATATATACATTGTACGTATATATATATTGTATGTATACATATATTGTATGTATATATATATATTGCATATATATATATATATTGTATGTATATATATATATATTGCATATATATATTGTATATATATATATATATTGTATGTATATATATATTGCATATATATATATATTGTATATATATATATATAAATTGTATATATATATATTGTATATATAAATATTGTGTATATATATGTATTGTATATAAATATTGTGTATATATATATTGTATATATATGTATATATATTGTATATGTATATATATATTGTATATATATTGTATATATATGTATAAATATATTGTATATATATGTATAAATATATTGTATATATATATTGTACATATATTGTATACATATATGTATGTATATTGTATATATATATGTATATATATATTGTATATATATATGTATATATATATTGTATATATATATGTATATATATATTGTATATATATATGTATATATATATTGTATATATATATATATATATTGTATATATATATATATATATTGTATATATATGTATATATATATTGTATATATATGTATATATATATTGTATATATATGTATATATATATGTATATATATTGTATATATATATATATTGTATATATATATATTGTACATATATTGTATATATATTGTATATATATATATTGTATATATATATTGTATATATATATTGAATATATATATATTTTATATATATATATATACATATATATATATATATTATATATATATTGTATATATATATTTTTTATATATACACTGATGATCATATTTATTGGCACGGTAAAATAAAAGTTAAATTTTGTCTAATAAATTCTAAAAAAGGGATTAAATTAAAGAAAATAACAAAGTATATTATGTATTTTTAACTGGCCTTTCCGATGCAGCAATCGGATTTTAGAAAAAATAAATAACAAAGGAACAACAAACATAATTGCAAAAAACCCTTGTTCAAAATTATTGGCACGATTTATTTAATAATCAATTGTATAGCCTTTGGCCTTGATTACCTTCCTCAGTCGCTTTTCATAGTTTACAACCAAGTTGTTGCACTCTTCAGTAGTAATTTTAGCCCACTCTTCCTGACAATAATCCTCCAATTGAATAAGATTCTTAGGCTTCCTTTGCATTACCCTCAATTTTAATGTTCTCCATAAATTTTCAATTGGATTAAGGTCTGGGCTTTGTGATGGCCACTCCAAAATATTAATATGATTGTCCTCAAGCCATTTCTTAGTCAGTTTAGCCGAATGCTTTGGGTAATTATCTTGCATGAACCACCAACGACGACCAAGTGAGAGCTCTTTAGCAGAGTCTTTCAGGTTTTCATCCAATATTTTAACATAATCTTCCTTTTTTATGCTACCTGTGACCTTAACAAGTCGCCCTGGTCCAGAGGCAGCAAAGGATCCCCAAAACATCAAACTGCCTCCACCGTGCTTCACTGTGGGTATGGTGTTCTTAGGCAGGAAAGCTTCGCCAGATTTTCTGTAAATATAAGACACTTTATTATGGCCAAATAACTCTATTTTCGTTTCGTCAGTCCATAGAACACGTTTCCAGAATGCAACATCTTTATCAATATGACGTTTTGCAAAGGCTAGCCTTGCTTTCAGGTGCATAGGCTTCAATAAGGGAGTCTTTCTCGGACGACATGCTTTTAAACCAGCTCTCTTCAAAACTCTACCAACTGTATGTCGAGATACATTCACTCCAGAGGTGCTCTGTTCATCAACAATCTCCCCAACAGAGATCCTTGGGTTTTGTTTTACTTGTCGAACAATTTTCCGTTCATCTCTTGGGGAAAGAATCCTTTTTCTCCCTCTACCCTCTGAACTCATAACGTGGCCTTGCGATTTGAACTTGTTTATTATGGCTCTAACAGTGGATTTGGGAAGGTTTAGCTTCTTTGAAATCTTATCATAGCCCTCCCCATTGGTATGGCATGCTACAACAAGCTTCCTGACGTCTTCGCTGTGTTCCTTAGTTTTAACCATGGCGATTGAAAACTATAATTTAGTCACTTATAATAGTTTAAATAAATCGCTATCTAAAAATTATCTGAAAAAAAATATTCACTGAATTAGCGTTAAACAAGCATAATATGGCTATAAAAAAGTTCAGAAAGCACGTAAACCGGAAATTGATTGATATTATACTGATACTAAAAGAAAAACAAAGCCGTGCCAATAATTTTGAACAAGGGTTTTTTGCAATTATGTTTGTTGTTCCTTTGTTATTTATTTTTTCTAAAATCCGATTGCTGCATCGGAAAGGCCAGTTAAAAATACATAATATACTTTGTTATTTTCTTTAATTTAATCCCTTTTTTAGAATTTATTAGACAAAATTTAACTTTTATTTTACCGTGCCAATAAATATGATCATCACTGTATATATATTTTATATATATATATATATTTTATATATATATATTTTATATATATATATATATATATATTTATGGATATTTATATATTGTATGGATATATATATTGTATATATATATATATATATATATATATATATATTGTATCGATAAATATATTGTATACATATATATATTTTATATATACTTGTATATATATATACTGTATATACATATATATATATATATATATATATATATATATATATTGTGCATATATGTTGTATATATATATATATTGTATATATATATTGTATATAGATATATATATATATTGTATATATATTGCATAAATATATTGTATATATATATATTATATATATATATATATTGTATATGTATATATATTGTATATATATATTGTATACATATTGTGCGTATATATATTGTATATATATATAAATTGTACATATATATATACATTGTATAAATTGTATATATGTATATAAATTGAATGTATATATGTATATAAATTGTTTGTATATATATATATATATATATTTATATATATATATATATATATATATATTGTATGTATAGATATAGATATTTCTGTAACAGACTGAGGACGTTACAGACAGCCAAAAAAAGCGTATAGCCGAAACAACATTTTAGATTAACAGAAAGATACGGCAATAACAAATAAAACGCGCATATATATATATATATATATATATATATATATATATTGTATGTATGTATATATATATTTGATATATATATATACATATATGGGATATATATATGTATATATATATTGGATATATATATATTGTATATATATACTGTTTATATATATTATATATATGTGTTTATTGTATACATATATATATATACATTATATATATATATATTGTATATATATGTATTGTATATATATATTGTATGTATATTGTATATATATATATTGTATAAATATATATTATATATACATAGTATATATATATATTGTATGTATATATATTGTATATCTATTGTGTATATATATATTGTATATCTATTGTGTATATATATATTGTATATATACAGTGTATATGTATATATTGTATATATATATATTCTATATATATATAAATATATATATTGTATAAACATATTGTATATATACCATATATATAAATATAAATATATTGTATATATTCTATATATATACATATATAAATATTGTATAAATATATTGTATATAGATATATATATATATTGTATATAGATATATATATTGTATACAAATATATATGTATATTGTATATATACATATATTGTATACAGATATATATGTATATTGTATATATACATATATTGTATATATATATATATATATAGATATTGTATATACATATATATATATTGTATATGGATATATATATTGTATACAGATATATATGTATATTGTATATATACATATATTGTATACAGATATATATATATATATTGTATATACATATATATATATTGTATATACATATATATATTGTATATGTATATATATTGTATATATATATATATTGTATATATATGTTGTATACATATATTGTATATAATCATTATATATTAATAAATATTTTATACATATATTTTATATATATATATATTGTATATATATTGTGTATATATTGTATATATATATGGTATATATATATATTGTATATATATTGTAGATATATATTTTACATATATATTGTATATACGCATTGTATATATATATATTGTATACATATATATGATTTATATATATATTGTATATATATACATATATATTGTATATATATACATATATATTGTATATATATACATATATATTGTATATATATACATATATATTGTATATATATACATATATATTGTATATATATATTGTATATATACATATATATTGTATATATATATATTGTATATATACATATATATTGTATATATATATATTGTATATATATATATTGTATATATATTGTATATATACATATATATTGTATATATATATATTGTATATATATATACATATATATTGTATATATATATTGTATATATACATATATATTGTATATATATATATTGTATATATATATATACATATATATTGTATATATATATTGTATATATATATATTGTATATATATACATATATATTGTATATATATTGTATATATATATATATTGTATATATATACAATATATTGTATATATACATATATATTGTATATATATTGCATATATATATATATATATTGCATATACATACATACATATATATTGTATATATATATTGTATATATATGTATATTGCATATATATATCTTGTATACATATAAATATAATATTGTATACATATATATATTGTATATATATATTGTATACATATATATATATTGTATATATATATATATTGTATACATATATATATATATTGTATACATATATATATTGTATATATATATATATATATTGTATATATATATTGTATATATATATATTGTATATATATATATATATATATTGTATGTATATATATATTGTATATATATATATATTGTATATATATATTGTATATATATATATTGTATATATATATATATATATTGTATGTATATATATATTGTATATATATATATATTGTATATATATATTGTATATATATATATTGTATATATATATTATATATATACATATATTTTATATATATATTGTATATATATACATATATTGTATATATATATATTGTATATATATATATATTGTATATATATATTATATATATTGTATATATATATATTGTATATATATATATATATATATATATATATATATTGTATGTATAGATATAGATATTTCTGTGAAAGTCTGAGGACGCTACAGACGGCCAAAAAAAAAAACGGCCGTATAGCCGAAACAATAATGTTGATTAACAGAAAATACGGTAATAAAAAATAAAACGCATATATATATATATATATATATATATATATATATATATATATATATATATATATATATATATATTTATATATATTGTATCTATGTATATATATATATATTTTATGTATATATGTATATTGTATATTATATATATATATACATCGGATATATATACATATATTTATATATATATATGTGTATTGTATATTGTATAAATATATATTGTATATATATATATACTGTATATATATATATATATATTGTATATACATATATATATATGGTATATATATGTTGTATATATATATATATATATATACCTATATTGTATATATATATATATTGTATATATATATACTAGCTGTACCCAGCCACGCATTGCTGTGGCTCAGTTTGTTAAAATGGAACACATGTGAAAGTAGAGAAAAGTGTGATTCTTTTTTTCCAGAGAATGTACAAATTATTCTTTTAACAGATGTTAAGAAAATAAACAGAAAAATACTTCCATCATTAATTATGCAAAAAAATAAATAAAATGTTGCTTTAGTGTTTCAATATGCTTATAAATTACGATATAACTTGCTGAGTAAACACTGTTTTACGGTTGTTGTAAAAATGGCACGGAAACTTAAATTTTGCTTCATTTTAATCTCTCTTAATTTTTTAATTGTGCCCCCCCACCAAACGAATATAATCAAAACAGTAACATTCAACAATTGTACTTTATGTATATAAAACACAAAATATTTATTAAAAAAAATTTTTTTTTTAAAAAGTTAATAACGAAAAGGAAATAATTCCATTTTTAAACGAAAAAGTCAGTTTACCTAACTTACTGTATTAATGCTATTTTTTTTAAGCAAGAAAAAAAAAAAGGTTAAATATCCAGATACGCTACTACAGAACACCGACCACTCTAATTTGTTTTTTATAGGTAATTGAGGTCGCTGACAACGAATCTGATAGTCAAACTTGGGGCAAATTTACCTTTTGCATGGTATGTACCCCTGACCCCACGAACTTCTTTCCACCATTTTGCAGCATCCGTTCATGCTACGCGCATGCACGCTGTAGCATAAACGACGGCTTCACCAAGCAAACTACGTTGAGGGGAGGGGATTTTTTTTTCCAGGACATAGAATTTTCTAATTTTCAAAAACACATTATAGCGCTTTTTGGGTGGAAAATTTAAAATTAGCTGAAAAAAAAGAAATAAAATATGAAAAGGAAAGCACACCAAGTTGGAGTGGGGGGGGGTGATTTATCTGTTTTGTTTTTTTTTACCTGGAACATCGAATTTTCAAATTTTCCGTAAGTAACGCACCGACATTTACCAATTAGAACACCATTTAACATTTTACTTTGTACATTGGGGGCGCGAGCGGGGGGGGGGCGGATGTGATGTTGGTGCGCGCGCGTCCCAACATCACCCCCCCCCCCAATCAAATTAGAGTGGTCGGTGTTCTGTAGTAGCGTATCTGGATATTCACCAAAAAAAAAATATTTACGTTTGGCTATAAATTCCTAAACTCATTTCACCCTAAATAATTTAGGTGACTGAAATAGGAATCTAATTGAATCTTTAATTTCCTGAATAGTATCCGAGAATTCATTTTTCTTCGAGTTATATCGAATACATTAATACGGACTTTAGGGGCTTTTTTCGTAATGCTACTGTAAAAATTATTTTTTTGTTACAAATTACGATGCTTTAAAAAAAGCAAAAATAAATTCTTGCGTTTTTTATTTACTACTGAAAACCATACCTTTAGTAAAAGTATTTTTTGTTTAAACAAAATAAAACATTTTACCTAAGAGTTAAGTAAAAATAATTAGTTCATTATATTCTGCGATCATTATTTGAAAAATACTGCAATTTTCATTAAAATTCGTTAAATTCCTGATTTTTGGTGAATTTTTGAGTAAAGGGAGGAGTCAAAATGTGTACACACTTTGAGCGTCGGCATTCATTTTGCGACCACGTGTGGTTAATTTAAATTAAAGTTTAATCACATGGTTACATTATCAATAATCATGTAATTAAACCCATTGAAAATTTACCGATATTGTAAACACATTCTGTTTACATTAAGCCTGTAGTGTTTTTTTAGTGATGCAATGTTGTCAACTGAGATTTAAAAAATAAACCCGTGAGATCAGGAGAAAGAAATGTCCAGAAAATCGCTAGATTTTTAACTTATCGTCTGAAATTTTCAAAAATCGCTAATCCCCCCCCCCCAAAAAAAACTCCATAATGTTCCGTGTTTCTCACTATGGGTTTGTATTACTGTACACATAGATTCGAAAAAGTTGTCAAAAACAAATATATAACAAATAAATGTTATCAAAGGCAAGATAAGTTACTTTTCTATCATACTGGATATATTTTTCGTGTTTTTATTCAATGTAACATGTTTATTCAGCTCGAAAACCATACAGTGTTTACCGATGTATTGGAACATTCAAGATGGAGTCTGATTCTCTCTTTAACACGGTAAGTTTGGGAAAAGATGTTATAAATAAAAAACCGGATAAAATACTGTTAAAAACTCGCTCAATACATGTTACTGTGACATAGGTTGACATATATTCGGCGGGTTTTTAATAGTATTTTGTATAGTTTTTTATTTATAACACCTTTTTCCAAACTTACGGTGTTAAACAGGGTGTGAGACGCCATCTTGAATTTTCGAATACATCGGTAAACACTGTATGTTTTTCAAGCTGAATAAATATGTTACATTGAATAAAAACACGAAAAATATATCCAGTTTGGCAGAAAAGTAACTTATCTTGCCTTTGATAACATTTATTTGTTATAGATTTGTTTTTTTGACAACTTATTCGAATCTATGTGTACAGTAATACAAACCCGTTTTGGGTTGTTTTTTTTTTTGTTTTTTTTTTTGCTGTTGTTTCTTGCTTTTTACACTTTTAGATCGTATTTTAAACTAAACTTCGAAGGTTGGAATGCCCCCCCACCTAAAATGTACTTGGAAAAATCGAAAGTAGAAAAACAAAACAAAAATAATCAATAAATAATTGTTACCAAAGGCAATAAATGCTACTTTCTTTACTTACATGAATGAGTTTATTTTATGTTTTAAAGTATTTTCAAGCAATCTAATGCGGGTGTGTGGGTGCCAACACCTCCAGATTTTCTAGAATTTCCCGCTAGATTGTAAACGAAACCTCCAGATCTAGCACTAAAACCGCTAAATTGTAACACTGGTCACGTGACAGGAAGCGGTAATAAATAATTGTCCCTAAATAAAACAAAAATAGCCTCTCGGTACAAAGAAATCAACCTATTTATCATAGAAACATTAAGTATAATGTTATAATAACAAGAAACATACAAAAACACACATGTATATAGTAAACATATATTGTATATATATACAATATATATATATACAATATATACAATATATATATATACAATATATATTTATATATATATACAATATATATATATATATACAATATATATATATATATATACAATATATATATATATAAACAATATATATATATACAATATATATATATATACAATATATATATATACAAATATATATATACAATATATATATACAATATATATATATATACAATATATATATATGCAATATATATATATGCAATATATATATATATACAATAGATATATATACAATAAATATATATACAATAGATATATATATATACCATATATAAAGATATACAATATATATACAATATATATATACAATATATATATATATCTATACAAT
Organism: Euprymna scolopes; assembly: GCF_053919585.1. NCBI lineage: Eukaryota > Metazoa > Mollusca > Cephalopoda > Sepiida > Sepiolidae > Euprymna > Euprymna scolopes. Next base: position 61,271,864 of record NC_136519.1, read on the forward strand.
ATATATATATATACAATATACATATACAACATATATATATACAATATATGTATATATATATATACAATAGATATATATACAATATATATACAATATATATATACACACAATAGATATATATACAATATATATACAATATATATACAATATATATATACAATATATATATATACAATATATATATATACAATATATATTGTATATATATATATTGTGTATATATAGTTGTATATATATATATATTGTATATATATATTGTATATATATATATTGTATATATATATATATATATTGTATATATATATATATTGTATATAAATATATTGTATATATATTTATATATATATATATTGTATATATATATTGTATATATATATATTGCATATATATATACTGCATATATATATATTGTGTATATATATATATTGTATATAAATATATCGTATATATATATTGTATATATATATTGTATATATATATATATTGTGTATATATATATATTGTGTGTATATATATATATATTGTGTGTATATATATATATATTTTGTATATATATATTGTGTACATATATTGTATATATATATATATATATATTGTGTATATATATATATATATTGTGTATATATATATATATATTGTGTATATATATATATATATTGTGTATATATATATATATATATTGTGTATATATATATATATATTGTGTATATATATATATATATATTGTGTATATATATATTGTGTATATATATATATTGTGTATATATATATATCTATTGTGTATATATATATTGTGTATATATACATATATATATATTGTGTATATATATATATTGTGTATATATATACATTGTGTGTATATATATATTGTATATATATATATTGTGTGTATATATATATATTGTATATATATATTGTATATATATATTGTATATATATATATATTGTATATATATATATTGTATATATATATATTGTATATATATATATATTGTATATATATTGTATATATATATATTGTATATATATATTGTATATATATTGTATATATATATATATTGTATATATATATAGTATATATATATATATGGTATATATATATTGTATATATATATTGTATATATATATATTTATTGTATATATATTGTATATATATATATTGTATATATATATATAAATATATATTGTATATATATACATATATTGTATATATATATATTGTATATATATACATATATTGTATATATATATATTGTATATATATATATATATATATATTGTATATATATATATATTGTATATATATATATATATATATTATATATATATATGTTATATATGTATATATTGTATATATATATATATATATATATTGTATATATATATATATTGTATATATATATATATATTGTATATATATATATATGTTATATATGTATAAATATATATTGGATATATATATATATTGTATATATATATATATTGTATATATGTATAAATATATATTGTATATATATATATATTGTATATATGTAGATATAAATATATATTGTATATATATATACAATATATAAATATATACAATATATATATACAATATATATATATAGAATATATATATATACAATATATATATATATACAATATATATATATACAATATATATACAATATATATACAATATAAATATATATATACTATATATATACAATATATATACAATATATATATACAATATATATATATACAATATATATTGTATATATATATTTTGTATATATATATTGTATATATATATATTGTATATATATTGTATATATATATAGTATATTTATATATATTGTATATATATATTGTATATATATACATATTGTATATATATATTGTATATATATATATATATATTTTATATATATATATATATATATATTTTATAAATATAAATATATATATAATGTATATATTTATATTGTATATATATATATATTTTATATATATATATTTTATACATATATATATATATTTTATATATATTTTATATATATATAGTGTATATATATATACATATTGTATATATATATATATTTTATATATACTTGTACATATATACTGTATATATATATATTGTGCATATATGTTGTATATATATATATATATATATTGTATATATATATTGTATATAGATATATATATATATATATATATTGTATATATATATATTGCATAAATATATAAATTTTGTCAACTATGTACAAAAGAAACCCTAAAAATTTTAACTTATGAAGATATAAAAAATACAACCAAACTAGTAAATGAAAGACACGAGCTTCTGATATGTAATCATAAACGTTGGTTTAAATTTAATAAATATAAACCACCTTAAATCATTAAAAATTACTCATTAGTAAAAATAGATTACAATTTTTTTTTTTTTTTAATAAGTTAAGTTAGACCAATTACCTCCCCTAGACCCATAAATCAAATAATAAATAAAGTCCATGACAATTATCTCCCCTTAAAAACTTGCAAAATAAATACTCTCTCTATATATATTAACTGTAGCGTCTTTAAATAAAAATACGCTATCGGAAACAATTTACTGCACGACCGTCACCCTTTTAAAATTCATCATTCAATAAAATAAAAAGCTATAGCAAACATCTAAATGACTACTTTAAACACAGTTCCTGATTTCAAAAAAAGAAACACTAAAAGGTAACTATCTCTATATATTTTTAAATAAAATTTATTATGTAAATTCAAAAATATATTTTTTTTCTACTCATTTCTATCTATAACCTATATTAATTTTCTTATAAATCTTAAATCCAAACCATTTATTTCAATTTTTTCAGATTCATCTGCCTTACTTTTAATGCTAGGTTTATTTATGGTGTCTTTTAAATTCAATAAAAATCCTCCTAAATTTGCTGATGAGGAGACCGTGCTTAACTAAAAAACTATGTATAATTATTCTACGTGACTTCATGTATACCACAAATAAAAAGCACGGATTTCCGAAACGATCGTACAGATAATTGACTTTGTTGTTGTTCCTTCTTATGAAACTGATTTTTAATTTAATTAAAATTTGATTTTCTAATTAAAAATTTTTTTTTGATTTTTAAATTGAAAATCACTTTACTTAATATATATATTGTATATATATATTGTATATATATATATATTGTATATATATATATATATATATATATATTGTATATATATATATTGTATATATATATTGTATATATATAGATATTGTATATATATATTGTATATACATATATATTGTATATATATATATTGTATATATATATTGTATATATATTGTATATATATATATTGTATACATATATATTGTATATATATATTGTATATATATATTGTATATATATATATTGTATACATATATATTGTATATATATATATATATTGTTTATATATATATATATTGTATATATATATATATTGTACATATATATATATATTGTATATATATATATATTGTATATATATATATATATTGTATATATATATATATATTGTATATATATTGTATATATATATTGTATATATATATATATTGTATATATATATATATATATATATTGTATATATATATATTGTATATATATATATTGTATATATTGTATATATATATATTGTATATATATATATATATATTGTATGTATATGTATATATTGTGTATATATATATATATATTGTATGTATATATATATATTGTATATATATATATTGTATGTATATATATATATATATTGTATATATATATATATTGTATGTATATATATATATTGTATGTATATATATATTGTATATATATATATTGTATATATATATATATTGTATATATATATATTGTATATATATATATATATTGTATATATATATATATATTGTATATATATATATATTGTATGTATATATATATATTGTATATATATATATATATTGTATATATATATATATATTGTATATATATATATATATATTGTATATATATATATTGTATATATATATATATATATATTGTATATATATATATATTGTATATATATATTGTATATATATATTGTATATATATATATTGTATATATATATATTGTATATATATATATTGTATATATATATATTGTATATATATATTTTATATATATATTGTATATATATATTGTATATATATATATATATTGTATATATATATTGTATATATATATATATATTGTATATATATATATATTGTATATATATATTGTATATATATATTGTATATATATTATATGGTATATATATATATTGTATATATATATATATTGTATATATATACACACAATATATATATACACAATATATATATACAATATATATATATACAATATATATATATACAATATATATATATATATATATATATATATATATATATATATACAATATATATATATATATACAATATATATACAATATATATATATATATATACAATATATATATATATACAATATATATATATATATATATATATACAATATATATATATATACAATATATATATATACAATATATATATACAATATATATATATATACACACACAATATATATATATAAACACAATATATATATATGTATATATATATATAAACAATATATATATATATATTTTGTATATATATATATTGTTTATATATATATATATTGTTTATATATATATATACATATATATATATTGTGTTTATATATATTGTGTGTGTTTATATATATATTGTATATATATATATATATATATATATATATATATATTGTGTGTGTATATATATATATTTTGTATATATATATATATATATATTGTGTATATATATATATTGTGTATATATATATTGTGCATATATATATATTGTGTGTATATATATTGTGTGTGTATGTATATATATATATTGTGTATGTATATATATATATATATATATATATTGTCTGTATGTACATATATATTGTGTATATATATACATATTGTGTATATATATATATATTGTATATATATATATATATATGTTGTATATATATATATTGTGTATATATATATTGTATATATATATATATATATTGTGTATATATATATATATATATTGTGTATATATATATATTGTGTATATATATATATATATATATATATTGTGTATATATATATTGTGTATATATATATTGTGTATATATATATATATTGTGTATATATATATTGTGTATATATATATATTGTATATATATATATTGCACATATATATATATTGTATATATACATATTGCATATATATATATACATAGATTGTATATATATATATTGCATATATATATACATATATTGTATATATATATATTGCATATATATATACATATATTGTATATATATATTGCATATATATATACATATATTGTATATATATATATTGCATATATATATACATATATTGTATATATATATATTGCATATATATATATATACATATATTGTATATATATATATATTGTATACATATATATATTGTATATATATACAATATATAACTATATACAATATATATTTATATATATATACAATATATATTTATAAATATACAATATATATATATATACAATATATATATATATACAATATATATATACAATATATATATATATATATACAATATATATATACAATATATATTTATATACAATATATATTTATATATACAATATATATACAATATATATTTATATACAATATATATTTATATATATACAATATATATATACAATATATATATATATACAATATATATATATATACAATATATATATATAAAATATGTATATATACACAATATATATATATTGTATATATATATATATATATATATATATATATATATATATATGGTATATATATATATATATTGTATATATATATATATTATTCCTTAATTGAATTTTTTATTTTGAGATGAGCATTTTTATGTTAATTTTATTTTTATTTCGGACTATTAGTCTCATCTATATTAGTTGTTGTTTGTTTGTTTTTTTATTGGTTCACAACGTTTCGGCCAACTTCCTCTGGCCTTCGTCAGGTGGTAACCGCGACGGATAGGAACTTCGAATCTCCTAACTGCATTCTCAGCCATCACTGCTATCCGTAGTTGTCGTCGTCTCACCACATTTTTGACCAATTACCTCTGGCACGCTTTGGGTGGGATTGAAACAGCTATCTTCAGACAATGTTCATCTGGAACCGTAGAGATTCAACGTCTCTATCAACTGCGCCATGGGCCCCGAAGGGCAATCAAGGTTGGATTCTTTTATCTTATAAATCTTATAAATCCACATTTATTAATTATCGGATCTTCAATAGTCGGGTCCGTACCGATCGGTATATATATATATTATTCCTTAATTGGAATTTTTTATTTTGAGATGAGCATTTTTATGTTAATTTTATTTTTATTTCGGACTATTAGTCTCATCTTTATTCGTTGTTGTTTGTTTGATGAGACTAATAGTCCGAAATAAAATTCCAGATATATTGTACATATATATATATATATATATATATATATATATATATATATATTAATATATATATATATATATATATATATATATATATGTATATATATATGTATATATATATATATTGTATATATATATATGTATATTGTATATATATATATTGTATATATATATCTTGTATATATATATATTGTATATTTATATATTGTATATATATATATATGTATATATATATATTGTGTATATATATATTCTGTTTATATATATATTTATTGTGTGTATATATATATATATTGTGTATATATATATATATATTGTGTATATATATATATTGTGTTTATATATATATTGTGTATATATTGTGTATATATATATATATATTGTGTATATATATATTGTGTGTGTATATATATATACTTTATATATATGTATATATATATATATATATTGTGTATATGTATATATATTTTGTATATATATATGTATATATTGTGTGTATATATATATATTGTGTATATATATATATTGTGTATATATATATATTGTGTATATATATATATTGTGTGTATATATATATATTGTGTATATATATATAGTGTGTATATATATATAGTGTGTGTGTATATATATATATATTGTGTATATATATATATATTGTGTATATATATATAAATATATATATTGTGTATGTATATATATATTGTGTATGTATATATATATATATATATATATTGTGTATATATATATATATATATATACTGTGTATGTATATATATATATTGTGTATATATATATTGTGTTTATATATATATATTGTGTATATATATCTATTGTGTATATATTTCTATTGTGTGTATATATATATATTGTGTATATATATCTATTGTGTATATATATCTATTGTGTGTATATATATATATTGTGTATATATATCTATTGTGTGTATATATATATATTGTGTATATATATATATATTGTGTGTATATATATATATTGTGTGTATATATATATTGTATATATATATATATATTGTATATATATATTGTGTGTATACATATATATATATATTGTGTATATATATATTGTATATATATATATATATATTGTGTGTGTGTATATATATATATTGTGTGTATATATATATAGTGTTTGTATATATATATATATATATATATATATATATATATATATTGTGTGTATATATATATAGTGTTTGTATATATATATATATATATATAGCGTTTGTATATATATATATATGATGTGTATATATATATAGTGTTTGTATATATATATATATATATATATATATATTATGCGTATATATATATATAGTGTTTGTGTATATTTATATATATATATTGTGTGTATATATATATAGTGTTTGTGTATATATATATATATATATATATATATTGTGTGTATATATATATAGTGTTTGTATATATATATATATATATGGTGTGTATATATATAGTGTTTGTATATATATATATATATATATATATATATATATATTGTGTGTATATATATAGTGTTTGTATATATATATATATATAGTGTTTGTATATATATATATATATATATATATATATATATATATATATTAAGTAATGTGATTTATAATTTAAAAGTTTTAAAATTTTAAAATTTAAAAATCAAAATTTAATTAAATTAAAAATCAGTTTCATAAGAAGGAACAAAACAAAGTCAATTATCTGTACGATCGTTTCGGAAATCCGTGCTTTTTATTTGTGGTATACATGAAGCACGTAGAATAATTATACATAGTTTTTTTGTTAAGCACGGTCTCCTCATCAGCAAATTTAGGAGGATTTCTATTGAATTGAAAAGACACCAAAAATAAACCTAGCATTAAAAGTAAGGCAGATGAATCTGAAAAATTTAAGTAAAAGGTTTGGATATAAAATTTATAAGAAAATTAATAAGGAAATTGGTATAGGTTAGAGATAGAAATGAGTAGAAAAAATATATATTTTTTTGAATTTACATAATAAATTTGATTTAAAAATATATAGATATATAATTACCTTTTGGTTTTTCTTTTTTTGAAATCAGGAACTGTATTTAAAGTAGTCATTTAGATGTGTATATATATATATATATATTGTATATATATATATATATATTGTATATATATATATTGTATATATATATATTGTATATATATATATATATTGTATATATATATATATTGTATATATATATATATATATATTATATATATATACATATATATTGTTTATATATATATATATATATTGTATATATATACATATATATTGTTTATATATATATATTGTTTATATATATATATATATATATATTGTGTATATATATTGTGTATATATATATATATATTGTGTATATATATATATATTGTGTATATATATATATATTGTGTATATATATATATTGTTTATATATATATTGTGTATATATATATATATGTGTATATATATATATAATATTGTGTATATATATATATATTGTGTATATATATATATATATATATTGTGTATATATATATATATATTGTGTATATATATATTATATATATATTGTGTATATATATATATATATTGTGTATATATATATATATATATATATATATTGTGTATATATATATATATTGTGTATATATATATATATTGTTATATATATATATATTATTGTGTATATATATATATATATTGTGTATATATATATATTGTGTATATATATATATATATTGTGTATATATATATATATATTGTGTATATATATATATTGTGTATATATATATATTGTGTATATATATATATTGTGTATATATATATATTGTATATATATATATTGTATATATATATTGTGTATATATATATATTGTATATATATATATATTGTATATATATATATTGTATATATATATTGTATATATATATATATATTGTATATATATATATATTGTATATATATATATATTGTATATATATATATTTTATATATATACATATTGTATATATATATATTGTAATATATATTATATATATATAGTATATATATATATATTGTATATATATATATTGTATATATATATATTGTATATGTATATATATATATTGTATATATATATATATTGTATATATATATATATTGTATATATATATATATTGTATATATATATATTGTATATATATATATATTGTATATATATATATATTGTATATATATATATTGTATATATATATATATTGTATATATATATATATTGTATATATATATATTGTATATATATATATTGTATATATATATATATTGTATATATATATATATTGTATATATATATATATATTGTATATATATATATATATTGTATATATATATATATATTGTATATATATATATATTGTATATATATATATATATATGTATATATATATATATATATTGTATATATATATATATATTGTATATATATATATATTGTATATATATATATATTGTATATATATATATATTGTATATATATATATTGTATATATATATATTGTATATATATATATTGTATATATATATATTGTATATATATATATATTGTATATATATATATATATTGTATATATATATATATATTGTATATATATATATATATTGTATATATATATATATTGTATATATATATATTGTATATATATATATATTGTATATATATATATATATTGTATATATATATATATTGTATATATATATATATTGTATATATATATATTGTATATATATATATATTGTATATATATATATATTGTATATATATATATATTGTATATATATATATATATATTGTATATATATATATATTTATATATATATATATGTATATATATATATATTGTATTATATATATATATAGTGTATATATATATATATTGTATATATATATATATTGGAGGTGGAAGGACCTGGATACTCAACGTTTCGCCCGATTTATGCGGGCTTCTTCAAGAGGGATGGTCATTGACTTCCGACAGTATGATGGGTTATGTGTGTGTGTGTGTGTGTTGTGTGTGTTTTGTGGGGGTGTGTTTTGGTGTGTGTGTGTGTGTGTGTTGTGTGTGTGTGTGTGTGTGTGGTGTGTGTGTGTGTGGGTGTGTGTGTGTGTGTGTGGTGTGTGTGGTGTGTGTGTTTGTGTGTGTGTGGGTGTGTGTG
>NC_136519.1:61290239-61295239 GCF_053919585.1 Euprymna scolopes
CAATATATATATATATATATATATATGTATACAATATATATATATATATATATGAGCAAACAGTTAATAAAATATGGTTAAAAACACTTTGAAATGAGTTAAATCATATTTAATCTGAAAAAGAAACTCTTGATAAAGGGATAGTCCTTAATCCGCAGAGTTTTTAAGAAATAATATCCTTCTCATCAGAGGGTAGGAATTAGCAAAAGTGCGGGACGAATTTTGCATGCAGAAGTATTTGATGAAACAACAAGTAAGTCAAAGATCTTACTTGAAAACAAAATAAGTGAAGCAGAGGGAATATGGTAAAGAAAAAGGTTATTACACATGAATGGATAGTCTGGTGGAAGATAAAAAATCCAGTGACGGTAAAATCCAAATGTAAAACTTCAAGAAAGTTAAAAAGTTTCCATTTGTACAAGTAAAATCCAAAGACATCCCGTAATTGGAAGAAGATGGTCCATAATAATCCAAAGGCAGAAATCCATGTAATAATTCACAAACATGTGTACAAGGAAAAAAAATAATATTAATAAAAAAAAAAAAATAAAATAAAGTTAAATATAAAATAAAGGGGAGCAAAAGTCAAAACTACCCAAACAGGAAATTTTAAAGGCGCGAAAATATATATAGGACAAAATAATATAGGTCAACTGAAATGTACAGGTTATAACTTAAAAAAATGTCAGCAAGATTTATTAAACGACTCTAAAAGGAAACTAAAAATAAAAAAGGAAAATAAAAAATAAAAACGGAAAATAAAAAATAAAAAAGGAAAATAAAAAATAAAAAAGGAAAATAAAAATAAATATATAATAAATAAATAGAAAATAAAGAATAAATGAATAAATAAAATATAATAAAATATAAAATATAATATAAAATAAAATAAGAAAAGAATAGATATAAACAATAAAAATTGTTTAAGGGTAGAAGATGGCCGGTATCTGCAAGTTCAGGAAAAACAAAATAGTAAGTAAATTCATATAGTAAAATAGTAAATATACATACAAGATATGAAAGCGTGCATAGATTGATATATTAGATAGATAGAAAAGTTTAAAGAATAAAACAGAAAATGCAGATAAAAAACCGGCCATGCAAAGAAGAGATAAAGAATTAAAATAAAAGATTATTAAATTATAATGTATTAAGAAGTATGTCGAAAAACGAAAAAGTTAAAGAAAAAATATTTTATATCCATATAAAAGTTAAAAGTAATAACTATGTAATTTCAAAATTGCCATAATTAAATTTGGACTTGTAGAATAATCAAAAGAACTGTGTTAGTCAATAACACACAACAACAACAACAATAATAATAATAGCAGCAACACTTACCAAGGGTCCAGCTCATGCACAAGACAGACATCAGATTGAGCTGGACTGAGGGCTTGTATTTATGTACAAGCATATCCAATCAGGTGATTCAGCCAATCACAATCCAAGGAATAGACTGGCCCATGTGTGCACAATGGAATCTCCCATTGTGCCATAAATAGTTCTCCTCTTTCATGAGAAGTAACTTTAGTCTTTGTCAAGTTATCCACAACTTGAACGCTGACTGAAAGTCCACTACACAATTCAACATGGCGCTACGAACAGGATTCGAGACAGAAGATTGGGAAGACTATTTCCTCAAAGCAGGCATTACTGTCGATTCCGCCAAGAGCTACGCTGCAACTTTTGTGAAGGAAAAACTGAGGAAAGAAAACCTTCAAGTAATGGATTGAGCCATGCTAAGAGAATTGGGAATCACAACAATGGGAGAAGCTCTGTCTATCCTTCGACAAGCCAAGGAGCCCGCTACCCAGACCACCTATGCTAAGGCACCAGCTGCCAGGCCTCCCCAACTTCATCTCGAAATGACCCCTCAACAATTCAGAAAATTTCGGATTGACTGGGAAGTATTCACCAGAATAACGGACATGCCAACTTCTCAGGCCAATACCCAGTTATACAGTTGCGCTGATGAATCCGTTCAAAACGCAATCATAAATACAAGCCCTCAGTCCAGCTCAATCTGATGTCTGTCTTGTGCATGAGCTGGACCCTTGGTAAGTGTTGCTGCTATTATTATTGTTGTTGTTGTTGTTGTGTGTTATTGACTAACACAGTTCTTTTGATTATTCTACATCTCCCCTCTTCCCATTACCATGAAGCATTGGTAACTCAAAAATCAAATCCCATGGTCCATCGGATGACATTTGCAGCTATATCACAGCATGAAGATGAACCCATCCAACAATACCTTGTTCGTCTTAGGTCCACGGTCATAGACTGTAATTTTTCATGCCCCAACTGCGATCACGACCTGTCCGACATTTACATCAAGGACCAATTTATCAAAGGGATATCGAATGATACGCTTCAGACCGATCTACTTGCAAAAGCCGGGTTGCTAAAAACTCTCAACCAAAATATTTGTCATGCTGAGGCATTTGAGTCTGCACTACGGGACCAAACCGCAATGACTGATACCTCAGACATAGCTACAGTCCGGATGTCAATGTATCGCAAAAAAAAAAAACACAGTGCTGTACGGACTAGCAGAGGCAATATTCGCACTAGCTCTACTGCTACTCACAACGATAACATTCCTGATAAAGAACCCCGTCAAACCTGCATAGGTTGCGGTAGTCACCAACACGGTACTCCAAGGACAAGTGCCCGCCATTTAACATGTCTGGCATGGAATCAAATGTGCAACACTTGTGGGAAACTTAACCATTTCTCAGCAGTGTGCCGGACAAAGAAATATCGCCCGGCAGTGATAAAGAGTTTTGAAGACCAAGAAGCTCCCATGAATACACTCATGGCCCATATCACATTCGATCAAATGAGGGGCACCATTATGACTACAGAAGGTGATCTGTTAACTGAAATAAATGCATCAGTAATCCCATTCTCACCAAAACCAGATCCCAGACGAGCTGTCAATATCCCTAGGAGTTGTAGTACAACGCTAAAGGTTTTTCCCAACAGTGGTGCCGCCATTTGTCTTGGGGGACCAAAGCATTTAATCAAAATGGGCCTCACAGAGATTAGTCTTATCCAATCAAGAAAGATCATACGAACAGTTGGAGGTTTCACACTCATGTGTCAGGGTTGGCTACCAGTTGAGTTTGTGGTCAGAGGGAAAACAACTGAACAAGCCCTCTACATATGCAAGGGCATACAACGGCTTTATCTCAGCAGAGCAGCCTGCATCGATGTGGGAATATTGCACAAACATTTTCCAAACCCTTTAGCAGACGTACATGAAGAGGTAGACACCGAGTCTAAAAAGTGTGTAGATCAATTGCCAAATCGCCCCAAAAACCTCCCTTTTCCCGCAACAGAAGATAACATAGGCAAACTTAAGAGAGGGCTCCTAGAAAAGTTTGCCAAAACGACCTTCAACAAAGATGGGATATTTCCAGCCATGTCCGGCCCAGCTGCCCACATTCACCTCAAAGAGGGAGCAATCCCTAAAGCCAGGCATAACCCAATTCCTGTACCCTTCCACTTCAAGGAACCAGTAAGACAAACCCTTTGGAAGGATGTAGAAAAAGGTATCATAGCTCCAGTACCCGTGGGTATGCCTACTGATTGGTGCGGTACTATGGTAATAACTGCCAAAAAGAATGGTAATCCAAGGAGAACAATAGATTACCAACACCTTAACTCTCAATGCAAGCGAGAAACCCACCATACTGGGTCGCCATTCCAGTTGGCACTGCAAGTGCCACCTAGAACAAAGAAAACAGTCCTAGACGCTGTTGATGGATACCACTCGATTCTCTTAGAAAAAGAATCTCAACCATTAACCACCTTCATAACTGAGTGGGGAAGATACATGTATCTTAGGAGGCCTCAAGGATATGTCGCATCTGGGGATGCTTACACTCGTAGATACGATGAGATAATAAGATATCCCACGCAAGGTGAAGATAGTAGACGATACCCTGCTATATGACTCTAGCATTGAGGGAGCCTTTTATCATACCTTCGATTTTCTGCTCCAATGTGCTAAGAATGGAATTGTGCTCAACACCGACAAATTCCAATTCTGTCAGGATGTCGTACAATTTGGAGGCCTCCAGATAACTTCTTCAGGAGTGACCCCTTCTGAGTCCATGATACAAGCGATACAGGATTTTCCAGTCCCAAGGACAATTACTGATGCCAGATCATGGTTTGGGCTTGTCAACCAAGTAGCCTGGGCATATTCACTGGGTCCAGTTATGGTGCCTTTTCGGGACCTCGTCAAACAAAACTCCAAATTTGCTTGGAATCAAAACCTTGAAGACGCATTCAAAGATTCCAAGCGAGTTATAATTCACCTAGTCCAGAAGGGGGTAGCAACATTTGACAAAGACAGAGCAACTTGCATTGCTCCAGATTGGAGCAAAGAAGGAATGGGCTTCCTACTCCTACAAAAAAATTGCCAATGTACCATGGAAAAAGCCCCAATCTGCTGTTCCGAAGGTTGGCATCTGATATATGCCGGCAGCAGATTTTGCACGGATGCTGAGCGCAGATACGCACCAATAGAGGGTGAGGCAGCAGCAATAGCATGGGCATTGGAGAAATGCCGTATGTTCGTCATGGGTTCTCCAAACATCATAGTGGTCACAGACCATGAACCTCTGAAGGGGATATTTGGCGATTGTGATCTGAGCAAGATCCAAAACCCCCGGCTCTTTAGACTAAAGGAAAAGACCCTGAGATACAGATTTACCATACAGCATTGCCCCGGGAAGTGGCACAGAGGCCCTGATGCAGTTTCCCGCCACCCAGTGGCGATGGTGCAAGCCCTCCTCGATGTATTTCCAACAAAACCCTCTCAAATGGATATACTGGAGTCGAACAACATAAGCAACATAACAGAGTCAACAGCCTTAATAGCAACATTTGCAGACAGCAGTAATATAGCCATGCTATCACCAGACCTAATTCGTTCAGCAGGTCGTGGCGATCAACAATATAACAAATTAATAGACACAATACAGCAAGGT
>NC_136519.1:61330239-61335239 GCF_053919585.1 Euprymna scolopes
GTACTACACATGCTTGATATACTGAAATTTTAGTTGTCAGAGTCAGATCACCGTCAGACCAGACTCTATCTTGTAACCTTCCAAACGCATTAGATGCCTTGCTGATTCTGTGTCTTATTTCCGCATTAAGAGTGCCATCATTTGATAAGGCACTCCCAAGGTAGACAAAATTTTTTACGACTTCAAGGCGCTTTCCACAGACGAAGATATCAGGTTCAACATACAGATCATTGGGAGCGGGAGTGTACATGACTTTAGTTTTCTTAATGCTAACTGTCAGTCCGAAGCAGGTACAAGCATTTGTAAAGAGATCCATCACTAGTTGCATATCTACTGGGGAGTGTGTTACCAGGTCAGCATCATCAGCATACAACAGTTCCCTAACAAGTCCATAACTAATAAGTGTTTTGGCTTGGAATCTTCTGAGGTTGAACACCTTTCCAGTCGTTCGGAATCTAATACAAACACCCATATCACAATCATGGAAACCATACCAGAGCACAGCAGTCAAATAGAGCGAAAACAATGTTGGTGCAGCTATATCACCCTGCTTCACACCATTATCAATGGGGAATTCTTCCGAAAGCTGACCATTGAAGTTGACGCGACCTTTCATACTATGATGGAGTTGCTTGAACTTGTCTGTAAAAGCAGGTGTACAGCCAAATTTTTCCAGTACTTTCCAGAGAGCCTCACGGTTGACTGTGTCAAACGCCTTGGTTAAGTCCACAAACACCTGGCAAAGAGGCATACGCTGTTTAATACATTTTTCCAAGAGCTGTCTAGCAGAAAACACCATATCCACAGTTCCTCGCCCACCTCTAAAACCAGACTGGGATTTTGGAAGGATATTAGGACATACATACATTTCCAATCCGTTTAGCAAGAGCCGTGCAAATACCTTTCCAACCGCACTCAGCAGTGAGATACCTTTATAATTTCACCAATCAGATCTTGTACCCTTTCCTTTGTACAACATAACCAAGATGGCATCTACCCAATCTTGGGCAACCGGGTCACCCTGCCATACTGACAGTATCAAAGAGTGGACCACACAATGTACATTGACACCACCATGTATCAGCAGCTCAACAGGGATGCCATCCAGCCCAGGGGCTTTGTTCGAGTTTATCTGTTTTATGCAGTCAACTGTTTCCACAAAAGTCGGTTCAACATCAAGTTCCGGACAAAAGGAACATTGAGGGATACTTTCTATTGCAGCAACATCAACATTGGATGGGTTATGAAAAAGATCATGAAAGTGTTCATGCCATCGATGCTTAATTTCATCTGAGGTTTTCAGCAAGGTTTTCCCGTCCTTCGCCAGGAGTGGTGTAGTTGAAGAGGATTTCGGACCATAAGCCTGATGAAGCAAAGTGTAGAATGTCTTGACATCTCTATGATCATAGGCAGTCTGTATCTCCCTGGAGAGGTTAGATCACCATTTGTTTTTTATTTGGCACACACAACACTGAACCTCACTCCTAACAGACGAAAAGTGGGCAGCGAGTGCTGGCTTGTTCAGAGGTGAAGAGTTGAGAAGTTTCAAATAAGCTTTCTGCTTTCTATCAATTTGAGGCTTAATTTGATCGAAATTATCAGCAAACCAATCTCTATGTCTGGGAACCTTCAATCCAAGAACTTCAACACCTTTTTGGTATATTGTATCTCTTACTGTCTCCCAGTCACAATCTGAGAAATCCACCTGGTTGAAAGCAGATTTCAAAGAACTTTGTACGACTGGATCCTTCAATTTGGAAACATCAATACGTTTAGGCACTTTGACACCATTGAAACGGCTATTTTTGCAAACTGTAATTCTCAGTTTAGCTCTGACCATTAAATGATCAGTACCACAGTCAGCACCACGCATTACTCTAACTTTGCAAAAATTTCCAAAATCACCACGTCTACACAGTATGTAATCAAGCAAATGGCCATGTTTAGATTGGGGATGGAACCAGGTCTCCTTGTGTTTCTAGTGGGAAAAAGTGTTGGTGATAACAAGATTTAGTTCACTGCAGAGATGGAGAAGCAGCGTACCATTTGAATTGACTCTACCAATGCCATATGGACCCAATGGAGACCAAGTCTCATTGTCTGATCCAACCCGTGCATTGAAGTCACCAAGAACCACCAAACTCTCAGCGCTTGGCAAACCGGTGATAACAGATCTAAGCATATGATAAAAGGACGTAATATCGTCTTCAGGCGAAGTAAGAGTCGGCGCATAGACAGAAAGAACATTCATATAACGACTAGCAGCAAGGGGCATTCTCAATGTCATTGCACGATCATTTATGGCTACTGGCTGTTCGATCTTGTCAATTAAGGAGTTCTTAACCGCAAAACCAACACCAGCCTCACGTCTCTCCTTTTCAGCTCTACCAGACCAGAAGATCGTGTAGCCCAACTCGCGCTCAACCAGTTGATCCTCACCTGCGAAACGTGTCTCAGAGAGTGCAGCAATGTCTATATTGTATCTTTGCAATTCCTTAGTCAAAATTGCAGTCTTCCGTTCTAGTCTTTTACCATTGTCAATAAGTGTTCTCACATTCCAGCAACAGAGCTGGAGTGGGTGTCGTTTAGCATAATATCTTCTGTTCCTGTTTATATGGACAGCCATCGCCAATAGGACTTTTCTTTCTTTTTTTTTCTTTTTTTTTTTGACAAATGTCTGAGGAAGTATCTGTACAAAGATGGATGTTATTCCAGAGATTTAGCTTTGTACGACAGCTAGTCTCTCTCTCGGCTCAAAATGTTGATATCCAGTAACAAGCAGAAGCAAGATAGCTTGCAACAAATCAAACTGCAGACCAGCTTAATGCGGGTACTGGTCTTCCGCTTTGTCTTTTAGATCAGAGATTTGCTTCTCCTAGAGAGGCTTCCTTCACCATGGCTTTCTGGAGCCCTCTCCACTCCAGATAAAACAAAACCCACGCATGCAACATGTTTTTTTGTTGTTTTTTTTTTTTTTTGTTATTTCTTTTATTTTTATCTTTTATTTTTAAAATCGAGAGAAGCGTTTAAAAAAAAACAAAAAAAAAACGGTATAATTCCTCAATGGTTATGACATCATTTTAACATCATCACTATCGTCATAACATATTTATATACGCATATATATACACACAAATATATATAAACATATATATACACATATATATATACATACATATATATATAAATATATATATACATATACACATATATATACACATATATATACACATATATATACATATACACATATATATACATATACACATATATATACATATACAAATATACATACATATACACATATATATACATATACAAATATACATACATATATATATATACATATACACATATATATATATATATATACATATACACATATATATATATATATACATATACACATATATATATATACATATACACATATATATATATACATATACACATACATATACACATATATATACATATACACATATATGATGATTGCAACGTCTTGTCAGACGAGTGCCACTCCCTCAGGTACTAAAAGTCCATGAGCCCGAAGATAACCTTAACTTTAGTCCTGCCGCAAAAAAAAAACAAAAAAAAATTCACACGCACAAGCAGACATGACACTGGAGACGGTCACTGGTATATATACATATATATACATGCACGCATGCATACACATATGCACATACATACAAATAACCCACATATATGCATACATACATACACACTACACATATGCATACATAGACATACTTATACATAAACATACACAAGACGGTCATTGGCATGCATACACACATATATATATGTTTAAACGCAAATATGCATATATACAGATACACACATATCTGTAAACATACACCATGAATACACATACATACTTTTACAGACACACATGCATACATACAGATATACATACATACACATACATACATCCATACATATGCACATACATATATACACACACATTTACCTACATATACATACAGATATACATACATACATATATACACACCTACAAATACATACACACATATACATACATCCATACGTACACATACGCACATACATATATACACACACACACTTACCTACATATACATACATGTACGTAAATATGCACTCATACACACATACATATATGCCCACACATACACACATATATATGCATACATACACAAATGCATAAATACACATACACACGCCCATATACATACATGCACACATACACACAAACACACATATACATACATATAAACATAGATATACACACATACACATGTACATAAACATACATACACCTATATATATATACATAGGTACATATAATAATGGCAGATCAATTACTACATGCTTCCAGCATTTCAGACCTACACGCGTCACAACTTTTCCGTCGCAATAGGACCGTTTTTTTTTTTTTCTTATAGCCTGAGGGAGTATCTGTACCTGATGGTGTTACAGAGTTTTAGCTTTGTACAACAGCTAAATCTCTCTCTCGGTTCAAAATGTTGACATCCAGCAACAAGCAAGAGCAAGATAGCTAGCAACAAGTCAAACTGCAGACCAGCTTAATGCGGGTACTGGTCTCCAACTTTGTTTTTTAATTCAGAGACTTGCCTCTCCCAGAGGGGCCGCCCCCACCACGGCCCACGGGAGCCCCCTCCACTCCGCATACACATGGAAATAAACACATGCGTACATAGACATACGCCAACATACGTGTGCATGCGCACAGACATACAAACGTAATCACGTAGAGGAACACATACGCATATACACACACATACGTACACACACACATGCAAAATACACACAAATAAATAGTCCAAAAGTCATAAATAGTAAGCAAGTGATCAGCGATTGGACCACTTTTGTCCCCCCTCCCCGCTTGGATTTTCCTCCTTTTTTTTTTTTTAAATAAAGTTTGATTCAAACTCATTTTTTTGCAACACATGAAGACAAGATTAACAGACTCGCATATAATTTTCCAAACAAAACAA